>NC_084637.1:2072722-2305222 GCF_033978795.1 Nerophis ophidion | reverse complement strand
CAAAAATGCGACTTATGTATGTTTTTACCCCTATTTATTATGCATTTTCAGCAGGTGCGACTTTTACTCCGAAATATACGGTAGTGTGATATTATTATTAATACATCTTAATTAATTCATACAATTTGCTGAGAACCAGTAAAGAAAATAAGGCCTGAAATGGTAAAAGCAGACCTTTCTCTTGGTAGGTGTGTGGCGCCCAGGGCGGGTCCTCTTCGGCATACGGGTCACTGTACTCCACCACTGCTGACTCCTCCTCCTCGTCTTCGTCATCCTCGTAGTCCTCCGGTGGAGGAGGGGGAGGTGTGGGCTCCTCAAACACCGGCTCGTCCGTGACGGGAGGCGGGGGCGGCACGTCTGAGACTAGTTGGAGGCGGGAGCAAAAACAATTAACAATGGATACAAAATTGCTGCAAGTAGAATTTAGAACCCAAGTGAAGGGCTTGGCATTCCCATGCTGGACAGGACAAGTCCATGCTGGTTAGGCTAGAACAGTGGTTTTCTCAAACTTTTTTCATCATTAAAAACTTGGCTTTCCAATCAGCAACATTAAAACCCAGCAGCATAGGAGTCCTAAGTAATCACTAAAAACAAGGCAGAGGTATTATTTGACACGTGCATTGAATACTTATGCCCACTGGAGCATTACACAACACAGTTTGAACGGTAACAGTGTGTTTGAATAGATGGAGCAGTTTGAGAATCACTGACCTAGAAGACCGTGCAGGGAATGAAAATGTAACTAGAGATGTCCGATAATGGCTGTTTTGCGGATATTCGATATTGTCCAACTCTTAATTACCAAATCTGATATTAACCGATACCGATATATACAGTGGTGGAATGAACACATTATTATGCCTCATGTTGTTGTGATGCCCCGCTGGATGCATTAAACAATGTAACAAGGTTTTACAAAATAAACTAAAAGAAATGCCAACATGGCACTGCCATATTGGTTTTTGAAGTTACCAAGTGCATTCTTTTTTTCAACATGCCTCAAAACAGCAGCTTGGAATTAGGGACATGCTCTCCCTAGAGAGCATGAGGAGGTTGAGGTGGGCGGGGTTGGATAATGTAGCGTCCCGGAAGAGTTAGTGCTGCAAGGGATTCTGGGTATTTGTTGTGTTACAGTGCAGATATTCTCCCGAAATGTGTTTGTCATTCTTGTTTGGTGTGGTTTGACAGTGTGGCGCATTTTTGTAACAGTGTTGGCGTTGTTTAAAGGCCACCCTCTGTGTGACCTGTATGGCTGATGACCAAGTATGCTTTGCATTCAATGTGATTGGGCCGGCATGCAAAGGCAGTGCCTTTAAGGTTTATTGGCGCTCTGTACTTCTCCCTATGTCCGTGTACCACTCCATACAGCGGCCTTTTAAAAAGTCATACATTTTACTTCTTGAAACTGATACCGATAATTTCCCATATTACATTTTAAAGCATTTAACGGCCGATAATATCGGCAGCCTGATATTATGGGACATCTCTAAATGTAACATTTGACTAATGACACGAGCATGCTTTGGTCTTCACTGCTGCAACAACAACCTTTAATCCTCTTTTCTCTTCTGGGACAATTAATGTTAAAGAAAATGACAAAATAGGTCTGACTGAAATGTTAGTTGTTTAGGAGAACTTGGCTCGGGATTGCAGAAGACATCCTAATTTGATGCAAGGAGGACGAGGTGTAAACATGGCAGCCATGCAGAAGGAGCTAAAACCACTTACTGGTCTCCTGAACCCGGGCCACAAAGCCCATCAGGGGGAGCTGGGGGGTGATCTGCATGGAAGGGGGAGGGGGCGCAAGTGGGCCTGCAAGTGCCAAAACAATGTTGATACAGAGATGGAGGGGGTGAGCGTGCTAAAGCACAAAAGTTGCATTCTCACTAGAACCAACGCTTTCATTTTCTAACAACAAGGGCATGGATGCCAGTAGGACACATTGTGCTGTTCATGAAGGCGGGTGGATGAGCACAAATAAAGGAGATTTACTTTTTTGACAGAGGCTGGAACCCATTTGAACCAAAAAGAACAACTCCAAATTGATAATATAGTAAATACACGGACATTACATGAAAAATATATGTTATACCTTGGTTCTGGACAAAGTGTGGCCCCCCATTGAGCTGGTTCTGGTTGGGGGCCATGTTCGGCTGGCCAGTGACAGACGAGGGCCGACGGTAAGGCAGTGATCCCCCCACATGGGTGTTCTGAGGCGGCATCACCGTGCGGTTCATGCTGTAAAACTGAGGCGCACCTGCAAGGAGATGCCACCGGGAGGCAGCAGAGCAAACTTAGAGCACTTTCTTGCAGAGACTCTTAAGCTCATCTGGACTTGGCAAATATAAAAGGAACAAGAAAAGAACAGCAATGGAGGTGAACACAAACGCAAAATGGATGAATTGCAATGCTCATGCACAATAAATCCATGGCACATAGGGGTGGGCAGACTGATACCACGGGTGGAGTCGATGTTGGATTAATGCCATCAAGATGAGATCAATATTTTCAAGTTGACGTCCATGTTTATTTTTGTTCATATTATCACACACAGTCAGAGAATAAGTAACAATAATTAGATTGTGGCGGTCCACTCCCTGTATGATCAGTGTCAGAACTTGGTCCGCATTGCTGGCAGTAAGTCGGACACGTTTCCAGTGAGGGTTGGACTCCGCCAAGGCTGCCCTTTGTCACCCATTCTGTTCAGAACTTTTATGGATAGAATTTCTAGGCACAGTCAGGGCGTTGAGGGGATCCGGTTTGGTGGCTGCAGGATTAGGTCTCTGCTTTTTGCAGATGATGTGGTCCTGATGGCTTCATCTGGCCAGGGTCTTCAGCTCTCACTGGATCGATTCGCAGCAGAGTGTGAAGCGACCGGGATGAGAATCAGCACCTCCAAGTCCGAGTCCATGGTTCTCGCCCAGAAAAGGGTGGAGTGCCATCTCCTGGTTGGGGAGGAGACCTCGCCTCGAGTTCAAGTACCTCTGAGTCTTGTGCACGAGTGAGGGAAGAGTGGAAGGTGAGGTTGACAGGCGGATCGGTGCGACGTCTTCAATAATTAGGACGATGTATCGATCCGTTGTGGTGAAGAAGGAGCTGAGCCGGTCGATCTACGTTCCCATCCTCACCTATGGTCATGAGCTTTGGGTTATGACCGAAAGGACAAGTTCACGGGTACAAATGAGTTTGGGTCTCTCCCTTAGAGATAGGGTGAGGAGATCTGTCATCCTGGAGGAGCTCAAAGTAAAGCCGCTGCTCCTCCACATGGAGAGGAGCCAGATGAGGTGGTTCGGACATCTGGTCAGGATGCCACCTGAACGCCTCCCTAGGGAGGTGTTTCGGGCACGTCCGACCGGAGGCCACGGGGAAGACCCAGGACACGTTGGGAAGACTATGTCTCCCGGCTGGCCTGGGAACGCCTTGGAAGAGCTGGATGAAGTGGCTGTGGAGAGGGAAGTCTGGGCTTCTCTGCTTAGGCTGCTGCCCCCGCGACCCGACTTTGGATAAGCAGAATAAGATGGATGGATGGAAGTTTTGATATTGTTGTATTTACTGTATACATTGATAAATTGCTCACAAATATGCATGTAAATAAAACATTTGTACCACTAAAATATTTGTCTTGTGTGATGTGTTCTGATTGTACACCTGGTGTTCTTGGAGCTACAAATGAGACTGATGAAAGCAGTTCTAGTGTAAGTCGGAAACTACACTTAAGTCACTCATACTGTACACACAAGCCATGAAGGACCTAAAATACACTGATAAAATGAAATAAAGTGAGATTGTTGTCCCCGCAGCTTACTGTAGCAACCTGACAGTTGTGTGCAGTGTATATCCATCCATCCATTTTGTACCGCTTGTCCTCAGGGTCACGGGATTTGGTCATTTCCAGCTGTCTGAGAGGCTTTGAACCTAACATGGGCCCTGGTCCTGACTGTGTGAGTGCGGAGAAGAAAGTTGAGTTTGTTGATGTTTTGGCGTAGTTCCTGCCGACAGTGGCCACTGTTGTGCTGTAACGTCCATGTAGATGTTATAGTACGAGCGCTTCAGATGAGTACAGCCAATATTCAGCACATAATGTATTTTACATGGCATGCCCATGCTATACAACTAAAATTGTGTTTTTTATTAATTTTAGAGTGCCCATTTGTACCTCAAAAGGTAAACGGCTGAGTAAAAAATAATTGGTATTGGCAATGTTGGCTTAGTATCACATTGATACTAGAATTAGCAGTATCGCCCACCCCTAATGACAAAACAGGTGACAATAACTGAAGGATGAAAATAAGCAGTAGGATTATGGCGACAGTGGCGCCATTATCCATGCATGCAATATTCCACACAGTTTCCACAAATAAACACATGAACATTCTGGTCAAATGTGGAGCTCACACGTCTGCATATGGAGCACAAAAGCAGTCCGAGATGAGCCGATGAGTAGCTGGGTTTTTCTAGACTTACTCACATTGTGCAGGGTTGCCACAAGGGGCGGTTCCTGTGCCAGTGGGGGCTGTAGAAATGGGGAGCTGGGGAGGGGGAGGGGGTACATGCGGGATCTCAACAGGTGGGTTAGAGGCCGGATGGGGGCCGTCACAAACGGGGGGCGTGGTGGTCGCGTCAGGTGTTTGCTTAGGTGTGTTGGATGGGGCAGGAGGGGCTGAGGGAGTGTGGAAAAAAGGCGAGGGAAAGAAAGAAGAGGAGAAAAGAAAAGTGAGGGAGAGGGGGAAAGTTCTACAATACTCAGGGGATCATTCGCAGCTGTTCTACCTTTTAGTACCAAGAGTGAGCAGAGGCATAACGTTTAGAAACAGACATCAGTAGTACCTGGAAAGGCGGTAGGTGGGGCTGGGGTGGGCACAGCAATCGGCACTCCCACGCTGCCGCTGCCACTGTTTTCCCGGCTGCTGCTGCGACTGCTGCTAGGATGGCTGCCTCCGCTGCTGCCACTGCTGATGGTGGGTTAGCAAACAGGTCAGCACGTACGCACGCAACATTCAACACAGTCCAACTTCTGCATGACTCATTGAAGCAGTGTCACTTTGTCTTTCTGGTACATTACTAGGTTCCACACCAAACATCTCAAGAGAAACACACTGAATGTGCTGCCATCTTTTCAACAGAGTGTCGGCTGTTCTAGTTCTGCAATGATACAGAGCCCCCTGACAAAGACACATGGCAAGGCGACCATACACAGACATTACATGATGGGCAGGAAGCAGAGGTGAAGTGAGATGAAGAGGATGGACGCTAAGCAGCATATAAGCTACCTGATCAGTTTTGGCTCTCAAAATCTTCAAAAGCTATGGCTGGTTTGGAATCTGTTCTGTATTAGGTGGAACATACGGACAAACTTTGATGATAGTAGAGGACAGTTATTACGGCGACTATGATCAACATTACTAGTGTCTTTGATGGCCCTTATTTCTGTGAAGACTGTACCAGTCTGGCCATTCGACGTGTTAGGAATTAATAGGAGACAGTTAAGTGAGAACTACAAATAAGGATTGTTCAGTGGCAGGTCAAGTTTAAGTGCAAGATAGAGGACGAAAGGGGAGGAGGTAGAGGAACAATAGCTGCGTTGTAGACCTACACTCTTGAACAAAACTCTTTATATCAGATTGTAAGTACAGCATCAAAATGTGAAAAAAAAACAGGAGCAGGAGAAAAATGATGCAGAGTCTACATCTGGTCTTCAGGTGATCAAAGGTTTAAGATGATTGCTTTTAAAAGCTGCACTAATATCTGGCTTTCAAAACCATTTGTCACATTCACACTGTCAGGACGACAAAGGCTTAACAGAGATTCAGGTTGTGCACCAGATTTTGGCTTGCTATGTAAAGATTGTGCAGCGTTTTCCTGCTGAGAGACGCCAGTATCGAATGTTAGCGTGGCTTAAACAAGGTCATACTACTGGATAAAAGGGCATCAAACACATACGCAGTCCAAACAGTTCCAAAAAGCTCAAGGATATTGTGTTGGGAGGTAACTGGTGTTTGACATCATCATCGTTATCTGTCCAGAGCCTCGTATATATCGATAAACAAGGTCACTTCTGTCATCGTCAGCTTAGTCTAGTCTGAGGACATCGTTTAACATCCTAAAACATGTTTGGTATTACAAACGGGATAGAAAGAAAATCTATCACAGACTGGGGCCCTCAGGCAAGACAGATGCTTTCTGCAACATCACTGCACAACTGAAGCTCCATCTTGAAACCCTATGCTGCCAGATATGATAAATGGTAAATGCGTTGTACTTGTATAGCGCTTTTCTACCTTCAAGGTACTCAAAGCTCTTTGACACTACTTCCACATTCACCCATTCACACACTGATGGAGGGAGCTGCCATGCAAGGCGCTAACCAGTACCCATCAGGAGCAAGGGTGAAGTGTCTTGCTCGGGACACAACGGACGTGATAAGGTTTTGTACTAGGTGGGGATTGAACCAGGGACCCTCGGGTTGCACATGGCCACTCTCCCAACTGCGCCACGCCATCCCAGATAACATCTTATGTTAGGTTATTGGGCTGCAGTCAGCTAAGGGTGGGGGAACAACCGGTTTCACAGTTAAGCATTGGCCATTTTTTGTCCCATAAAAATTAAAAATCCTCGTCTTACTGTGTCCACCGTTGTTGCCTAGTAATCAGGAAGTCATGACAGTGTGGATGTTTTACAGAACAGGACAAGACTTGGATTTTTTTTTTAAGATGGTCATAAGCATTTATCTGCTTACTTTAAATGAAGTTTCCAATTAAGTGCAGAGTAGTTTCTTTTTTCTCTCCTCCTGTTTCTTACTTTTTGCATTTTGATGCTCTGTTTACAATCTAATAAAAGTTCACCAGCACAAAATGCGGTCTAAGGATTTTGTTCAGGAGTATAAGTGAGGCATGCTGGGAAGGAGAGGGGTACCTGTACGTGCGGTTCCTCTGATTAACAGATGCATTGCGTGCTGGGCTCTGCAGGGGATGCGCCATGTTGCGCGTCGGGCTTGAGACGTAGTCGTTAGGGACAACAGGAGGACGCACCGGTTCAAGTGTCCTATATGGTGAGTGCCGCCTGTGAGAGGGTCAGGAGTTGAGGGGAGGGGGCATCCACAGAGAATTGTAGGAGAAGGGAAGGGGGAGAGCAGGAAAAAAACAAGTGCAAACTTAAAAAAAAAAAAAAGGTGGAATGTTGGGGCTGGCTCGGGCAAATCCACCGGTGGCGACAGCCAGACCAAGCAAATGCAGGACTCTCCTGCCTGGAACAGATTTAGGCTGAAGCTATTCACTCCGATCCTGATCCGCTAAAAAGACACAATAACACCAGCTATTCTATTGCCTAAGTATAGCCTTTCCCAAGAATAAAATAGCCGAAAAAGACATCTCATAGTCTTGTCTACAGATTTATGCACACAATCCAGCAGATGGTGCCAAAAGACTTCTCATCAACTGAAAGCTGTTTTTCCATTAGAAGAGGGCTCAGGAAGTCGCCATAGAAAAATCGTTACTGGACTGCAGTCGGTCTGCACTGGTGCAATCCACCACTTATTTCAATGATATTGAAAAGATCTTTTCCCAGTCAACACAGCACATAAAAAAAACCCTCAAAAACAAACATACAGTGGATAACCTTGATATTTTTAAGTGGGACCAAATTTAATAGACACTTGACCTGGGCTTCATGTGCTAGCATGTACAAGACAACCGATCTCCAAGGTTGAGCATGGTTGTCATGGCAAAATGGTGCTGTGAGAAATATGAGGCAGCCAAGTGGGGGCAAGCTGGGTCAAACAAAACTAAGAGCGCGTTGAAAAAAATGTAACTAAAAATAAGATGACAGTCTTTAGCCAAAGACTGTGAGAGGGTCCATAATGGAGGTGTAGCTGTGATTACATGCTGCTTGCAGAGGACACATACACAAACACCACAGCTGGGAAAGTCACTAGGGGGACGGGACACAGTGTGACGATACGCGACAGTGGGTTAACGAGAACTAAAAAACAAGAGATACTCTAAATGTTACAGTAAATATAATTAAATGTCAATTTAAAGGAGCTTCACAGGAGTCTTCTGCATTTTTGATATTGCAGCTGTCAAGTGTATCAATGATTCCGTTGTTTAGTTTTATATCTGGGCTGCTGACTGTCAGTGGAAGCAATCCAGTGTGCTTTTCTGTCACGTCTTTGCGTCCATGATTGACAGTTTAGCCTGCTTGGACATACACATTGCACATTGGCTGAGGAACTCAAATGAAGTGGCTGCACGAGCCGTGCCACAAGGCGGGAAACTCGGGGACTAACTCTGTTTGGTGTTTGCGCAACACACCTAATGTGCGGTTCCAATCTCTTGCGCACGATCAGACGTATAGGCTTTTGACTGTTGGAGAAGCAAAACACTGACCGCTTAAATTGAAAAAGCTTTTCTCTAAATGACAAATACTGTCACCTTTTAATCTGGCAAAATCACATAAGATTTGGTCACACCCCTAAAAGTGACGTCCAAATCCAGCATACGAACTGTAAGGTAAAATAAAAGCAAACAGGGACAAAAACAGCGCTTGTGCTTAGAAAGGTCACCAGAGTGAAGACAGTGTTGTTCAGTTGCACAAGCAAACAGCCCCTGGGATTAGAGACACATTCAATAGTTAAACAGACACACTTTAGTTGCATCTCAATTCAGACACGGACAATAATAGAATCAATAAATGTCAATAATCGATAATCGATGTATTTATTATAAATAAAGCAATGCAGACAGTTCTAACATATGGCTGACTGCAGCGAGACACCTCACCGAAAGACCCACCCCGCTCCTTTACTATCGGGCACTTATGGTCCAGTTTTGCAAACATTTTCAATAATTTAATACATGTGGGAATTAATGTAACTGTTTCTTATTCCAAATAAATTGCTTTTTTAAAGCTGCAAGTGATAAACGCTAATTTAGTGACACGAAAAGAAACTCATAAATGCATTAATACACTAATCAATATATTTTTAATCGCAGCATAGCTCCTGAATCGTAATCGAATGGTGAAGTGCCAAAAGACTCCCACCTCCAGTGAAAACCTGCGAGTTTTAAAGGTTTGGCTTAATTAGCATGGCAAAATACACTCCTGTGCTAAGTGTTTCAAGTCAGGTGGGCCACACTCCTGCTGCGAATACGAAAAAAAACATTTAGCTGAAGAAAGACAGGTTACATACCCAAGGGTCCCTTTCCCGCTCACAGGTGGGCTGGGGGGCTTCTGTGTAGGGGGGTTTGTGCGAGGAAGTCCGCCTCCTCCAGCTTTCATGCTCTGAGCACTGGCCTACAGGGACAGACAAGTGTTATGAAATTGAGATATTTGATAGCAGGAGAATGAACAAGAACTATGAAACACTGTTCAAAGGATTAGTTGGACATTTAAAACCATTTTAGAATGGCAAACAAATTGGATTTTGGCTGGATCCCAAGTCCAATGTGCTTAATTTTGCAAAATGTCTAACTCCTCCTTCAAAAAACAAAGACAAAAAAAAACACATTCACAGCAATCCACAAAAACTAAAATGTATTCAGAAATCAAAACACCCTCCTTGTGAGCGGCTAGCTTTCAAAAGCTTACCTTAAATCTTTGCAACCACTACAGTTGATTACAAAGAATAAATAAAGGCAAGCAGAGAGAGGAAAAAGAGAAGAAATCAGCAGATTAGTGTGCAATAGAACAGAAGAAAACAATAATTAAAGAGTTACAATTTCTGTAAATTCCAAACAGAAGCCTTATCAAAATGTCTGTGACATCTTCTCCCAAAAAAACAAAACCAGACAGAACTAAAGGGGAAGTGCTATATCAACAACAACAATCAAGCAGTCACTCGCAGCTCGGAAAATTAATTAGTAAGATTTAACAATGAACCGGTACGTTTCAAAGGTGATATAGTACTGAAAATGATTCATTAGTATTGCGGTACTATACCAATACCGCTATATCATACAACCCTAATATATATCAAATAAAATGAGACGGTGTGGCTCAGATGGTACAGTGGCCAACCAGAAACTTGGAGGGATCTTGGTTCGAATCTAGCCCCCATCATCTTAGTCACTGCTGTTGTGTTCCTAGACAAGACACCTCCCACCTTGCTCCAGGAGCCACCCACAATAGTGTACATGTAGCTGAAATGTAGATAATGGGTTCCTGACTGTAAAGCGCTTTGAGTAAGAGAAAAGGCGCTGCATAAATATAACCCACTTCACATTAAACAAGTGAAATGATGCTTCTTTTACTTTAGATAGTGTTTAAAATTCATTTTACAGTAATCCTTTAAAATTGTCATTCCAAATAGATACATTGTTTTGAAAAGAATACAATATATGTGCATGCATACATATATAGTTTGTTTCTAATCCTTTCTTTCAGTTATCATTGCAGATTGTGAATGATTATTTGCATTTAATTTAGCTGGACAAACATGTTAATCCCTTGGAAGCTGGCAGCAGGAGTTCTTACCTTGACTCCGTGGCCCATGTCATCCAGCATGCTGTAGTCAATAGGCTTGCGGATATAGCGTACAGGCCTCTCTGGATTGGCAGGGGCGATGATCTTGTGTGTGCGTGACGTGTTCTTGTTTGTGGTGAGGATACCTATCTCCCGCCTGGCCACTTTTTCTTTATGGATGTCCACCGTCTAAGGATATCAACACATCTTCTTAACTTTTCAGAGACTAATAGACACTTGTCAAGTGGCTGGAGTCCCGTCCCTGTTGTGCAATTCAAGCGCCCACCTGGGAAATGTGGTTGATGGAAGACTCCATGCGGCGTAGCTGCGACGCCTGGATGTCCAGCATCTGCAGGACATTATTAGCCAGTGTGTTGATCAGGTATGCCACGCTGGCCAGGGACTGGGTGGTGTAGTTCTTGGTCTCCTCCAGCGCCCGCTGCTTGTCTGGAGACTGTGTGGATCAGGGTGAGATGTCACTTTTCAATTGCTTGTAAACAAGAGTGCAAGATTTAATGAAAAGACAATGAGAAAAGTGGCATGCACTCCAGTCCAAGGGAGCAGAGTTTGAAGAAAGCACCAGTTTGCGGTGACCACTTCGTTAAAGGTTTGTTTGATATAATTTTTATATACTTGACTCGTTTTCTTGATTTTGTTTGTATTGTCTAGGGTGGAGGCAGCCTGATCGCAATGTGGACCTATTTTAATATATCCCAGATGTACCTGTGGCCAGCAATCTACAAAATGTGCAAATTTTAAGATGACAGTGGCGGCTTGTAAGGAAAGAAGGGTGGCGACTTGTCCAAGGTGTACCCCGCCTTTTGCCCATGTGCAGCTGAGATAGACTCCAGCACCCCCCGTGACCACGAAAGGGACAAGCGGTAGAAAATAGATGGATGGAAGTCCAACTAGCAAGTGTGATGTCATGCTCGCTGCAGCTCGCCTCTCTCGTGGTGGACATCAAGGACATAAGTAGTCCCCAAACACGCCTACAGTCTATAATAACACCAGAAAAAGATGCTAGAATTGTTGCTAGTCGTTTTAAATAAAGAAAAAGTCACTTAGTCTCTAGAAACTTGAAACATTCTCAAATGACATTGTACAATAATCAGTAACAATTAAAACATTGAGCAAAACAATATAACAATATACAGTCGTGCTCATAAGTTGACATACACTGGGACAACTTATGATTTCTTGGCCATTCTTCAGAGAATATGAATGATAACACAAAACATGTCTTCCATCTATGCTTAATGGTTGTGTGAAGCTATTAACTGTGTTTACTATTTATGAATCAAAATGACAAAAGAAAGTACCCAAATGACCCTAATCAAAAGTTTACATACCACAGTGACTTTGATCTTATAACATGCCCAAAAGTTGACACAAACAGGTTTGAATGGCTAATCAAGGTTCCAATCCTCACCTGTGACCTGTTTGTTTGTAATTAGTGTGTGTGTGTAAAAGGTCAGTGAGTTTCTGGGCTTCTGATAGACCATTTCATCTTTCTTCCAGTGCTGCACAGATGTTTCCGGATTCTAAGTCATGGGGAAGGCAAAATAATTGTCAAAGGATCTGCGAGAAAAAAGGTATTGAACTGCATAAAACAGGAAAGGGGTATAAAAAGATATCCAAGGAATTGAGAATGCCAATCAGCAGTGTTCAAACGCTGATTAAGAAGTGGAAATGAGGGATTCAGGTAGACCAGCAAAGATTTCAGCCACAACTGCCAGGAAAATTGTTCGAGATGCAAAGAAAAATCAACAATTAACTACAGCTAAAATACAGGACTCTCTGAAAAATTGTGGTGTGGCTGTTTCAAGATGCACAATAAGGAGGCACTTGAAGAAAAATGGGCTGCATGGTCGAGTCACCAAAAGAAAGCCATCACTCCAAATTACTTTGTTCCAAGAGTTTTGAGGCTTGTCTCTGTGCTGTTTGGCGTAATGTAAGCGGGATACTTTGTGACATTTGTGCAGAAATGACTTTGAAGAATGGTCAAGAAATCATAAATTCTCCCAGGGTGTGCAAACTTATGAGCACAACTGTATATTAATACTAATTCATTACAGATTGGTTTTTTAATGTATGCATACATTTGTTTGGCCTTTATAATGCAGCAAATGCTACAATGTCCTGGTGACCATGCCCACACCACACTCCAACCACCACAGGTGTCTTTGCATTCTCAGGGAAACCCTAAAGGGAGCTGAAAGTAGACTATCCGCTCTCTGAAATTAACATTTTTCAAACTGTTATTCCCCATCACCATTTTTTAATATTTCTGCAGGTATCAGCAAATCCTAATTTGATGTTTTTTATTGCAACTTCAAACAAATGTAATGTCTACGTCCACCCGCAAATAGTTTGTCACAAAAAATGGCACCATTAGCTGCTGCCTACCTTTTAATTGTTAAAAAGTTAAAAAATAATCATTAAAAATTCCATAGCCAACCACTTCTGCTGGAATTTGCATTTCCCTGACAAGTTGGCCCTGTGTTGAGGTGACAGGTTGCCCACCCGAATTCAGTTGGGATAGGCTCCAGCCACCCCTGCAACCCCGAGAGGAACAAGCGGTAGAAAATAGAAGGATGGTATTCTTTTTGGCGCTTTGGCCACAGCATAAGCCCGTTGACAGGATGCAACAACAGCCGTAGACAATAGCAAGATTAAAGGCTTAATGGTATGGTAGATACAGTGGTGTCAAAGGTGTCACTATAATGTCATGACATGTGATGCTACCAAACAAAAACTTGGTGTAGTTTTTTTCTTGTGCTTTAGCGTTGACCAGGTTTTTTTTCTCAAAATCATAAAGCCCTAATCTGAATGTAATTGTTTCCTGTATTGTAACTGTCATGAAGGACAAGCAGTAGAAAATTAATGGATGGATGATAAAAATATAATAACATGTCAGCTTCCGGTCCACTCAGCCACACTTGGACAATACAGTAGTAACGCATCCTGTAGTCAAGTCTTTAAAATTAAACCACACTAGTTAACAAAGGCACCGTTTACACTAAGCTAAGGTTTTCCAGGGTAAATCCCACCTAACCTTATCCGTGTCCACACACACACACACACAATGGTCATTTAAGACCCCCTCCGTCAGCGGGCGCAATGCGGCCTAGTACGCATGTGCGGAAAATGCGCACGTCATGGCCACCTCCAGTGCTGCTTTGTGTGCATAACTTATCTGACTGGAATCCAGTGTGCTGTGGGGCCCTATGGTAGTGAATCACACCTGAACCTTCATAAAATGATCACATCTTTAATGGACATGTGAAAGTAAACAATGTGACAAAGAACATTTGACATCAATCAATCTAGGGATGTAGATATCTGGTCAGGACACTCACTATTTTGCCTTCACCTTCATTATACATTCCTTTTTGGTGACTTTATATACTCTTGACCTAGACATTGAGTCCGCGACACAAACGGTGGACAATAACCGATACAGTCTGCTTTGCCAGTCCAAACGCATTCTCCATTTTCCATTGTTTCCCTTTGAAGGCCAGGTAATACAAAGCACATGCTACTTTTTTTTAAATCACAAACATGGCAGCCCGCATTTTCGTTGACTCTCCTTTGACAAAAGGACAACGTTTTTTGATAAGTAGCATTACAGCTGATTAGGACATTAGAAAGTTCTCTTGCCCTCTGAGAAGTGTTGTCTCCCAATTGGCTGCAATGGCTTTCTCTTAAGGTTTTGATGTGTCAATCGTCTCTACATGTAGAAGAAGGAGAAACATGGGCATGTCTCCATAATTCCAGTGGTTACCTCCGAGTTACAAAACTGCTTTATTATGAAACTGGATGTGGCGCGTTCTGTCTGACGTCACTTCCTTTGTGGGACACGGTCTTTCTGGCGTCACTTCCTCTCCAAACTCAGTTTGTAAACAATCAATGAGTCCATACAAAGCTAAGAGCCGGAGATTCAAGAAATACACGGCGCACTATTCGTGTAAAAATTGTCCGAGGAGGGGAACCTTAAATGCTAGTTTAGTGTGGCTGAAACGGGCTAAATAATTCTTTGTTTAAGGGGTTATGCAGCTTAGTGAAGACATAGCCTAACACGGTTTTACACCACAGGAGGAGTTGGTCTGTTGGAAAAAACTGAATTTCCCTTTTTATCCGGACGGTTTCTCTTCTATTTGAATGCAAATGTTAGCAGGTTTGAAGTTGGTCATGGAAAAAAAAAAATCTGAGCAATCACTGGGAAACCTGTCTGACCAGCTTTACCTGGATTGCAGATTCATCATGTGGTCCTAAAGTCAATTCTGATTAAATCCCTTTTAAAAACACAAATTTCACCTGCCGAACAGACTAAAATGACATTTTAAATAAACAAAAATTCTACATTCACAGTTAGGGGATGTTCTTTGCACTGCAACATTTTAGTTTGTCGTTTGAGGTTGAGTGTATTCGAAACATGCATGCATACAACATGATGCATCACATATGCATGCATACAACATGATACATCACATATGCATGCATACATACAACATGATATATCACATATGCGTGCATGCATACAACATGATACATCACATATGCATGCACGCATACAACATGATGCATCACATATGCATACATACAACATGATACATCACATATGCATGCATACATACAACATGATACATCACATATGCATGCATACATACAACATGATACATCACATATGCATGCACGCATACAACATGATGCATCACATATGCATACATACAACATGATACATCACATATGCATGCACGCATACAACATGATGCATCACATATGCATGCACGCATACAACATGATGCATCACATATGCATGCACGCATACAACATGATGCATCACATATGCATGCATACAACATGATGCATCACATATGCATGCATACATACAACATGATACATCACATATGCATGCATACATACAACATGATGCATCACATATGCATGCATACAACATGATACATCAC
Source organism: Nerophis ophidion (assembly GCF_033978795.1). Lineage (NCBI taxonomy): Eukaryota > Metazoa > Chordata > Actinopteri > Syngnathiformes > Syngnathidae > Nerophis > Nerophis ophidion. The sequence goes on along the minus strand of NC_084637.1, from coordinate 2,289,794 downwards.
ATATGCATGCATACATACAACATGATACATCACATATGCATGCACGCATACAACATGATGCATCACATATGCATACATACAACATGATACATCACATATGCATGCATACATACAACATGATACATCACATATGCATGCACGCATACAACATGATACATCACATATGCATGCACGCATACAACATGATGCATCACATATGCACGCATACAACATGATGCATCACATATGCACGCATACAACATGATGCATCACATATGCATGCATACAACATGATGCATCACATATGCATGCATACATACAACATGATACATCACATATGCATGCATACATACAACATGATACATCACATATGCATGCATACATACAACATGATACATCACATATGCATGCATACATACAACATGATACATCACATATGCATGCATACATACAACATGATGCATCACATATGCATGCATACATACAACATGATACATCACATATGCATGCATACATACAACATGATACATCACATATGCATGCACGCATACAACATGATGCATCATATATGCAGGCATACAACATGATGCATCACATATGCATGCATACATACAACATGATACATCACATATGCATGCATGCATACAACATGATACATCACATACAACATGATGCATCACACATACATGCACGCATACAACATGATGCATCACATATGCATGCATACAAGATACATCACATATGCATGCATACATTATGCATCACACATGCATGCATGCATACAACATGATGCAGCACATGCACGCATACAACATGATACATCACATATGCATGCATACAACATTATGCATCGCATACAATATGCATCACACATACATGCACGCATACAACATGATGCATCACTTATGCATGCATACAAGATACATCACATATGCATGCATACAACCGTATGCATCACACATGCATGGATGCATACAACATGATGCATCACATGCACGCATACAAAATGATACATCACATATGCATGCATACAATATGCATCGCATATAACATTATGCATCACACATGCACGCATACAACATGATGCATCACACATGCATGCACGCATACAACATGATGCATCACACATGCACGCATACAACATGATGCATCACACGTGAGTGCATGCATACAGCATGATGCATCACACGTGCGTGCACGCATACAGCATGATGCATCACACGTGCGTGCATACAACATGATGCATCACACGTGCGTGCATACAACATGATGCATCACACGTGCGTGCATACAACATGATGCATCACAGGTGCGTGCATACAACATGATGCATCACAGGTGCGTGCATACAACATGATGCATCACAGGTGCGTGCATACAACATGATGCATCACAGGTGCGTGCATACAACATGATGCATCACACGTGCGTGCATACAACATGATGCATCACACGTGCGTGCATACAACATGATGCATCACACGTGCGTGCATACAACATGATGCATCACACGTGCGTGCATACAACATGATGCATCACACGTGCGTGCATACAACATGATGCATCACACGTGCGTGCATACAACATGATGCATCACACGTGCGTGCATACAACATGATGCATCACACAGGCGTGCATACAACATGATGCATCACACAGGCGTGCATACAACATCATGCATCACACATGCATGCATACAACATGATGCATCACACATGCATGCATACAACATGATGCATCACACATGCATGCATACAACATGATACATCACACATGCATGCATACATGATACATCACACATGCATGCATACAACATGATACATCACACAGGCATGCGTAAAACATGATGCATCACACATGCATGCATACAACATGATGCATCACACATGCATGCATACAAAATGAGACATCAAACATGAATGCATACAACATGATACATCAAACATGCATGCATACATGATTCATCACACATGCATTCATTCAACATGATGCATTATACATGCATGCATACATGATACATCACACGTGCATGCATACAACATGATACATCACACGTGCATGCATACAAAATGATACATCACACGTGCGTGCATACAAAATGATACATCACACATGCATGCATACAACATGATGCATGCATACAACATGATACATCACACATGCATGCATACAACATGATACATCACACATGCATGCATACAACATGATGCATGCATACAACATGATACATCACGCATGCACACATTATGATGCATCACTATAGAGCTATAGTGATGCATGCTTGTTTATGGTTTGAATTCATATCAATATCGGCTACTGAGTTTCATTTTTTTATGTTTTCTGCTGGTGGTGATTTTTCCCAATGAAAAAAATGTGCCTTGGCTCAGAAAAGGTTGAAAAACACTGATCTACACCCAACATTATGTATTATTCTAACTGATCTTTTTTGTCCATCCATCCATTTTCTACCGCTTATTCCCTTTCGGGGTCGCGGGGGGCGCTGGCGCCTATCTCAGCTACAATCGGGCGGAAGGCGGGGTACACCCTGGACAAGTCGCCACCTCATCGCAGGGCCAACACAGATGGACAGACAACATTCACACTCACATTCACACACTAGGGCCAATTTAGTGTTGCCAATCAACCTATCCCCAGGTGCATGTCTTTGGAAGTGGGAGGAAGCCGGAGTACCCGGAGGGAACCCACGCATTCACGGGGATCTTTTTTGTAACACAGTTAATGAATGAAGTGTACTTTTGTTGTTTTTCCCCATTTTTTGGCACAATAATTCCGATATGTAACACTTGTGAGCAGTAGAGAATATTAGGAGAGTTTTGGTCTACAACCGTGGTTCTCAACCTTTTTTCAGTTATGTACTCCCTGTGAACATTTTTTTTACTTCAGGTACCCCCTAATCAGAGCAAAGCATTTTTGGTTGAAAAAAAGAGATAAAGAAGTAAAATACAGAACTATGTCATCAGTTTCTTGATTTATTAAATTGTATAACAGTGCAAAATATTGCTAATTTGTAGTGGTCTTTCTTGAACTATTTGGAAAAAAATATATAAAAATAACTATAACGGATCGTAGATGGTAAAATATCTAAATTCATTGCAAGAGCTCGTTGAGAAATGTTCTAGAACTGTTTGACAATTTGCTTACAAATTGGTGACCCTCACCCCATCCTTGTTTGTGAATTACTTAGCATTTCATGGAAGCTGCTTTTATAGCCAATCATGGCACCCACCTGTTCCCAATTAGCCTGCACACCTGTGGGATGTTCCATAGAAGTGTTTGATGAGCATTCCTCAACTTTATCAGTATTTATTGCCACCTTTCCCAACTTCTCTGTCACATGTTGCTGGCATCAAATTCTAAAAGTAATGATTATTTGCACACAAAAAAATGTTTATCAGTTTGAACATCAAATATGTTGTCTTTGTAGCATATTCAACTGAATATGGCTTGAAAAGGATTTTCAAATCATTGTATTCTGTTTATATTTACATCTAACACAATTTCCCAACTCATATGCAGACGAGGTTTGTATTATTCGCTCCTGTTGATCAGTTTCGTTTGGCTTCTTGTCTCGTCCTGGTGAAGGTGGATTGATTGTTACGCCAATTCAGCGGTGCAGACCTGCCTGACACGCGTGATCGTGGACGTGAATGAAAGCCACGCACAAAAACGACGTTGATACTGGGAGATGTTGATGCTGTCGATACTGGGTGGAGAATGACAGCGGTTACACGCAAGCATGCGCGCGCAGCTCGGGACGTGAACAATATTGTAGTTTAGCCATAAAGGCGGATTATTATCTTTAAAAGCATACATTTGATTTAGTTTATCCATAAAGGCGGATTATGTTTAAAAGCCTACATCTGATGTAGTTTAGCCATAAAGGCGGATAATAGTCTTTAAAAGCCTACATTTGATGTAGTGTGCTAGCACGGAGGCGACTAGCATCAGCAGCTAGCCGACAACTCCCCGCCTGAGAAAGGTGAATGTTTCCCGCAGCCCGAGCCTCACCTGGACATAGTTGTTCTCGCAGTACTCGGCGACTCTCTCCAAATTGGTGAAACTATCCAGCAGAGCGCTCCGTCCTGCTGGGATTTCCTCCTCCAGAAGCATTTGTAGCTCCGCCATTTTCACATCTTCTTAGCGCGGGCTCACGGGCGCCTCGCGCGGTTGCGTGCGGTACTGCGCCTCGCCGCCGAGGGCGTGTGTGCGCGTGCGCGTGCGCGTGGGGGGCGGGGGATGACGTAGTGTCATTACGTAATGAAGCCTTGAAAAACATGAAAGAAAGTTCATGACAAATGTGTGCTTTGTTTTGAACATGTGCTGTTTGGTTTTACACAGTATGAGGACAAAACATTGAAAAGGGAATTTTATCCTCGCAACCTCATGATACTATTGGCTTTTTTGATTGATTGAAACTTTTTATTAGTATTTTATTAAAAATAGCTGACCGTTTGTTCGCCCTTCTCTAGGATTATATTCCCAGTTTTGATCTGGAACGTCTGGTCATTTATAGCATATAAGAATATTATATTACTATTAAGCAAACTATTGATTGATTGAAACTCGTATTAGTAAATTGCACAGTACAGTACATATTCCGTACAATTGACCACTAAATGGTAACACCCCTATAAGTTTTTTCGACTTGTCCGCGTTAATCAATTCACGGCTAAATTGCATATTCATAAATGTAAGTTTCTCAAAACTTGACCTGTTTTTTTGAACTTTTAAAAAAGAATTGGAAATTTACTTTAAAACGCTTTCAACCTCTGACAAGCAAAAAGCTGGGAAAACTATGATGCTGTGATCTAAATTTAAATTATTTACGGAACTTGTGTGACCCGATTGCTTTAACACTTTGTTACATATATGTAACCTATTTTTAGACTTGCCTCGTTGTGATGTTAAGTTCCTATTATAAACTGTATAACAGTTTATAATAGGAACAAGTCCATAAAAATAGTCTTGAGCTCTTATTCTGAAGGCTCTAAGAGCGGAAGACATATCCTGTATAACATCTTATAACTGGAACTTAACATCACAAAGAGGCAAGTCCATAAAAATAGGTTACATACCGTATTTATATTTTTCATTCTATTTTAGTTACTTTGAGTTTACAACCCCATGGGGTTGTTTTAACTGTTTATGTACTTGTTTTGATTATTAGTATTTCTTTACACGTATGTTAATGTTAATATCATAAATAAAGGTTTAAAAAAAATAAAAAAGTTCGCAACACGTCACATTGTCAGTTCAACTGACGAATTTCAGTGGCAGAATGACATTCTTTAAACGGCCCGGGTGGCGTTGAGGAGTTGTGAATAATACTTTAACCGAGCTAGTTCAATACAAGGTTAAATATTGACGTTTAAAAAAGGATGGAGTCCGAGCGCTAAATGACTGGTGGCACTGAGCTATGGAAAGTGCAGGTCAGAAACTCAGTTGGATTTGCATTAAATGTGGTTGGATTTGCCCCTCAGGTTTTCAGGTTATTTTTGTCAATCTTGGAAAAAAGGAGGGAAAAAAAGACAAATTCTCAAGTGACAATTTCACATATCCACTAAACGCCTGGAAATAACGTGTGTCAAAATACTGTACTTTATCTTTTCCTACTCAATGTATTTGTTTTTTTTCCATTTTGACAGCAAAACAATATGTACTGCAAAACATTTCATACATTTTAAACTTGTATAGTATCCAATACCGACACCAAATTAAACCAATATTGCAACAAATGCTTTGTAAACATTGCTTTGTCCAAATAAAAATAGTCTTAAATATCTGCTTGAAATATGATTTTTAAGCACATTATCCATCCAACTGTTCACTGTAAAATGTCACGATTTTACAATCAAATGTACTGAGGGTCTTGTCACCCCCTCCTGGGCAGAAGGGCGACGCAGCTGGATTGAAAGAGACATTCTCCAAGATGAATATAAACATTCACCATCTGTAGAACATAACATGAGTTCATTGATTCACTTAAGTACAAAAGTTTTTACAGTAGATAGAAAAAAGGTATTACTTGCTTTTTCTATAATGCAATTTTGTCAACTGAGCTGCTATTTTTTTTTTTTTTTACTATAAAATGTATTTTTGTTTACGGTGTGTTACTGTAAATCGAAAAAGAGTACATTTTTTACGATAAAAAAAACTGGCAGCTTGGTTGATAACATTTTACCATAAAAACAGTGGTAGTTTTTTTTTTTTTTTCTCTGCATAATGTTGTCAAACTACATACGTTTGAATGTAAAACTTTCTTGCAACTAAGCTGCCAATTTTTATCAATAAAACTCAGTTGTGGAGTCGGAGCCGGCGAACGAGCAGTGGGGTAGGGCACGCTGGAGCCCGGCACAAGATGGCGGCGAGGAATTGGAGAATGCGGGGCGAGCGGCGAGGCGGAGCGTGCCGGGAGCGATGCCGCAAGCAAGATTAGGTGTGTGGATCGCGCACCTGGACACGATTGACATATCTCCTCACAATGTGAAAGAGGAGAGAACAGGGCAGAAGGAGTTGGGAGAGCACGCAGCACCTGCAGCGCACGAGAGACGGAGAGCAAGAGGCAGATTGAAACGAAATGCTGCTGAAAAGCAGACGGCGGGGCGAGCAGCAGAAGGAGGCACAGCGGAAGAGCGACCCGACCGCGGACAAGGTTTTATTGAAAAATAAACAAAAGTCAAACCTGCTCAAGCAATGTCCTTCCTTGATGGTCCTGGGAACCCACGCAACGGCATGAGTCCGTCACATCAGTATTGACATTTTTTGCTTTTTCCTAAACAAACACTGCATTTTACAGTACAGTTCTGTTGACTGAGTTGCCTTTTTTTTTCCCCATAAAATCTACGGTTTGTTTTTATATGGCACAAAAAAAAACAGCAGCCCAATTGGCAACATTAAAAAAACAGTAGTACTCTTTAGAAACACTGTATAATTTTACAGTAAAATGTTGGTGACTGAGTTGCCAGTTTTTTTAACCGATAAATCTAGATTGTTTTTAAAGTGTACATAAAAAATGTATATAACAATGAAAAGCCCAGGCAAATGCATAGATTTGCTGTTACAAGCAGCCCTCTGAAGACAAGTAGAACTGCAGTGTGGCCCTCAATGAAAACACAATGTACATTTATTGGATTCTGAAATTTGTGGAATTGTTCAAACATGGACCACACATCTAAACGCTATTGTGTAAAAATGTATTTTGACCAGTCTTCTTAAATGATGAACATTTACAGGTCATTTCCAAAAAGAGACTATTTCAAAGTTCTTTTGCTGACGGTGATCCAGGTTTCATCCTTTGGTGTCGATACCAGCTCTGACCTGACCTCCAGGACGTGACCCTCCAACCGGTGAAGCTTAAGTCGCCGCACTAACGTGGCGAGCAGGACTGTAGCTACGGTGTAGGCAAATCTGTCCACAAAAAGGATTCTTAGCTCAATAAATGGACGTACCGTTGTGCCTTCATTGCGGCAGTCACCTGAGCTCTGGACACGTCTGATTGCCGGAAAAACCAAGCAGACTGAAAGTCTTCCTGGAGGATTCGTCCTCAAATCGATGCGGGTCAAATCTGAAAGTTTAATCAAAAAATATACCTTATTAATATCATTATCGGTTGACAATGCAGATGTTAAATTAGACCTGTTGGCGCCGCTCCAGCTGTTGGAATCTTGCAGTACAACTCCCAAAGCGTAGATCACTAGGGTCTGAAATATGACAGGAAGTTACTGAATCCTTTTATACACATTATACTGTATATATACATACAGGACTGTCTCACAAAATTAGAATATTGTGATAAAGTCCTTTATTTTCTGTCATGAAACTAAAAACATGGAAATGTCATACATTCTGGATTCATTACACAACTGAAATATTGCAAGCCTTTTATTACTTTAATATTGCTGATTATGGCATACAGCTTAAGAAAACTCAAAAATCCTATCTCAAAAAATTATAATATTTCCTCACACCAAGTAAAAAAAAAGATTTATAACAGCAAAACAAAATCAAACATTTGAAAATGTCAATTAATGCACTCAGTACTTGGTTAGGAATCCCTTCGCATGGATTACTGCATCAATGCAGTGTGGCATGGAGGCAATTGGACTGTGGCATTGCTGAGGTGTTATGGATGCCCAGGATGCTTCAATAGCGGCCTTTAGCTCATTTGCATTATTGGGTCCGGTGTCTTTCAGCTTCTTCTTCACAATACCCCACAAATTCTCTATGGGGTTCAGGTCAGGGGAGTTGGCAGGACAATGGAGGACAGTAATGCCATGGTCAGTACACCAGTTACTGCTGGTTTTGGCACTGTGGACAGGTGCCAGATCATGCTGGAAAATTAAATCATCTCCATAGAGCTTTACAACAGATGGAAGCATGGAGTGCTCTTGGTACACAGCTGCATTGACTCTGGACTTGATGAAACACAGTGGACCAAAACCAGCAGCTGACATGGCTCCCCAAACCATTGCTGACTGTGGGAACACACTGGATTTCAAGCAACTTGGATTTTGCTCCTCTCCAGCCTTCCTCCAGACTATAGCGCCTTGACTTCCAAATAAAATACAAAATTTGCTTTCGTCTGAAAAGAGGACTCTGGACCACTCTGCAACTGTCCGTCAGTCAGACGCTTCTTGCTTTGTCTTGAGTTCAGGAGTGGCTTGACCATGGGAATACGGCAATTGTAGCTGTATCTGTTGAAAAGCTCTATGGAGATGCACCAGTGTACTGTGTACGGTACACTGGTGCAGGACAATCGAGGACAGTCATGCCATGGTCAGTACACCGTACTGGCATTGCATTACTGCCATGGCAATACTGTCCTCGATTGTCCTGCCAACTCCCCTGACCTGAACCCCATAGAGAGTTTGTGGGAAATTGTGAAGAAGAAGCTGAAAGACGCCAGACCCAATAATGCAAATGAGCTAAAGGCCGCTATTTAAGCATCCATAACACCTCAGCAATGCCACAGACCGATTTCCTCCATGCCACGCCGCATTGATACAGTAATTCGTGCAAAAGGATTCCCAACCAGGTACTGAGTGCATTAATTGCCATTTTTAAATGTTTGATTTTGTTTTACTGTTATAAATCTTCTTTTTTTACTTGGTCTGAAGAAATATTCAAATTTTTTGAGATAGGATTTTTAAGTTTTCTTAAACTCTATGCCATAATCAGCAATATTAAAATAATAAAAGGCTTGCAATATTTCAGTTGATGTGTAATGAATCCAGAATGTATGACACTTTCATGTTTTTAGTTGCATTACAGAAAATAAAAAAACTATCACAATATTCAATTTTTTTGAGACAGTCCTGTATGTGTGTGTGTGTATATATATATATATATATATATATATATATAAACTAACAGTTGAACCTGCTTAAGTTGGTCCTGTTTATGTCGTCAGAAAATGACCCAGATACAGCATATACTGTAATCACAACTAGGGTTGCAAAATTCCGGAAATATTCAAAGTTGGAATCTTTCCATGGGAATTAACGGGAATTAATGGGAAATGAATGGGAATAAACATTGAAAGCAACATGCTAGATCTTGCAGCATTTTTATTATCTAAAACAACCTGATTCATGCAAATTTAGTTGAATCTCAACCCTACACTGTGCATTCCTCCATCACATGCTGGGATAATTGCCAGCATGCAACACACTACAGCAGGACTATTGAGGCCACACTAGTATTTGAGCCCAAGGACTTCATCCAGTCAGATCAGTTTTGATGATATCACTGGGGTAAATATATTTGATCTATGGTATTTAAGTGTAATAGAGGTGTAATTGCTTGTTACTGTATGACGGTAGACTACTCCAGCAGACTTCCACTCAAGCTAGAGAGCTGTTCCTGTACTTGTTACATGACTTGGGGGCCAATATCTCTAGCTAGCTAGGTTTATGTACCACCGCAGTCTCATAATGAACCCAAAATATTTATTTGTTAGCCGTGATGATAATTTTCTCTGTTAAATCTCATTGATTTATGCTAACAACATTAGCGATCCGAATTTACGTTTTTTTGTGCTGTGTAAAGTTCAACTAACAAATAGTAAATGAAAAGGTGTAGTTCCCTCTGCCTTTTGTTCTGCTAGCCATGCTGTTGTCATACAAGAATGTAGCTTGTAGTTTGGATTAGCATGCTAATTGACTCTTCATTTATTCATCTAGTCTATTTCTATTCATTTGTCCATCAGTAGCATATTTTTAAAGACTATTTTATATAAATCTGTGTGTGGCATTGCATTAGTGTTTTACAAGAATAAATAAGTACAAAGAGAATAATGCCACGTACACCATCTGACGTGTGGAGAAATTTCACACCCAACCAATGAAGGCAGAAAAGTGGTGTACATCTGCAAATAGTGAGCAAAGAGCTAGGTCAGGTATGCCAGAAAGATGCAGCAGCATGTAGACAAGAGCCCAATAATATATCATGATTGGAATTCCCCATTCATTCCCATATATTCCCATATATTCCCATGGACGCTGTCCAACTTTGAATAATCCTAAAATGGTCAATATGTTTCTAAACTTCCCGAGCTTAACTTCCCGTGGTAAATTTCCAGAAACTTTCCACCCCTTTTCAACCCTAATCACAAGCATTACTTTGAATGTGTGTCTCTGACCACAACTGAATAGTAATATTTTACCATGAATTCATTAACGTGGACCCCGACTTAAACAAACTGAAAAACTTATTGAGGTGTGACCATTTAGTGGTCAATTGTATGTAATATGTACTTTACTTTTCAATCTACTAATAAAAGTTTCAATCAATGGTTATGTTGACAACCGCTTGTGTCGATGTGTGCCAGCCAGTCCGAGGAGCATTAATGTAAACTAGTTCCACTGCACTGAAAACAAAACTCCTGTATGCATGAAACAAATCCCAGTTTGCACACCACTGATTTCATCTTTCATTTGTGGAAAGAAATGAAGTCATTTTTGAGTGCACTCAAGTACTGCACCTCTTTGGGGATGACATGTTGGTCCACTTTTCCATCCACTTCCTGAAGTCGGGCAGCAATGGGGGTCAACTTGGCGGTTCTAACGGTCTCATTCAGGACCTGCTGGCAGTATCTGTTTAAACACAATGTCCAACGGGAGTCGTTTACATTTGGACCGATACCTACAACCAATACAATGATAACCAAGAAACACATTTAACATGAAATACCAACACAAGCAAATTACCCTAATTATTGCATCAAAAAAATAAAATAAACAAATCCTTTTAATGATATTTAGTATTCATAAACGCACCTCACAGACTCGCCAGTGCATCACAACAATGGTGTTACGTTTATTTTGAAAGGTGCATAAAGTTATATGGTTCTCATGACAACATGTCCAAAAAGAAGTGGAGCTAATTTAATCCTAAACCCCTATCCCCTTTCATAGAGAGTTCTAACACATCTGTTTGCTCACTTCCTGAACATAAAAACAAACAAATACATATTCAAAAAAGTTATCATAAACAAATAATTATTTATCATTTTTATATAATATAATTTGTGTTTATAATTCACATAATGAGATTAATAAGGGTTTCATTTATCAAAAAGGTTCCAGATGTTTACAGGATTCTTTTCTTTACACTTTTGTGAACACTTTACAGTTTGAACAGTTTCCTAAACCGGATCATATTAGTACATAGACTTCTTTGCCTAATATTCCATTCCATCATTTAATTTCACAGTTTTAAATCTCGTACATGCATATAAGTGTTTTAAGCTACATTTCTCACAAATGTTTTATTTCTCCTCACTTGTTGAGAAGAATTGTTGTACATTCTTGGTGAGCATGTTTGTTTTGTGCATCATTTTAGCTGTTTGAAAAAGCACAAAATCTTCGAATTACAATATTATAAATGAAGGGTTTGCATGTTCTCTATAAGTGTTGTGAAATGTGCATGAGGACTGTTGTTGGGGTGTTAAGGATGACAATAAAGTTTACAAAAAGCGTAAAATCTCTGTCGGGATGCTACATTACTTACACAATATCACCTTCATACACCTGTGCAGGTGACGAGTCTAGCACTGATAGCAACATTTTTTTCCACTTCTGGTCATTACACTGCAAAAAGTCAGTGTTCAAAAACAAGAAAAAAAATACAAAAGTGAGGGGTATTTAAAGTAAGTATATTCTCACTAATAACATGTGCACTTTTCTTGGTAGAAATAAAAAATGAGACCTTTTTGCTCAATATGTTGAAAAATATTGTTAAATGAAGTAACTATTAAGTAACTTAGTAACTACTAAGTAAGCCATTATCTTGACATAATGATATAAGCTTGAAATAAAAAATGATTACTTTAAAAAAATAGTTTCATACTTGTGAGTGTTGATGACACAGCTTTGCAACACTTGATATTCTAGTTTCAAGCATGTTTTACTCAATATAGGTCATCACATCTCAGCAACAAGCTGTAATATCTTACTGACATCATTTAGGACCAAAACACTTCAAACAAGTTAAAGACTAACAAAAAATCTGCTTAGTGAGAAGAATGATCTTATCAGACAGAAAATAATCAAATATCACCCTTATATGAGATATTTCATCTTACTTAGATTTCACTTTTTGCAGTGTACTATTTGTGCCAACATTGAACCAAGTTTTGGTATCCAACTCTAATCAAGAGGACAAATATCAAGTGAAAAAAATATTCCATTTCATTTAATATAATGTAAACAAAATCTTACTTGAGCTGAGGGATTTTGTCCAAAGAAATGGGCTCTGAGCCCAAATTATCTTCCAGCTCCTGATATAACTTATCCTGGATTTCTTCTGAGGTGGACAGGAAGTGAAGAGCCCAGACACACACTGGTAAATACAAATGTTTGCATTGGTTTGGAAGGATGGAAAATGAGTATTTTTCAAAGAGAGGAGACGCACAGTTGGCAGTGATGACGCATCCGGCCAAAGTGAACACCATACAGTCTTCCATGATCTGAAACAAACACCACGTCAACACCAGCTAATCCCGTGTGCCTTGTGGCAAAGTCCTGGGATAAGCACTCACCTGTCGCTCTGTGAGACTGGACTGAAGTAGGGTATCCACAAACACCAGCTGGCTTTGCTTGGCTTTTCTCTCCTTGGCCACAGACAGCAACACAGACTCCATCTCTGACAGAGCTGAAGACACAGTCACAGTTTACAACACAGACTCCATCTCTGACAGAGCTGAAGACACAGTCACAGTTTACAACACAGACTCCATCTCTGACAGAGCTGAAGACACAGTCACAGTTTACAACACAGACTCCATCTCTGACAGAGCTGAAGACACAGTCACAGTTTGCAACACAGACTCATATCTGACAGAGCTGAAGACAGTCACAGTTTGCAACACAGACTCCATCTCTGACAGAGCTGAAGACACAGTCACAGTTTGCAACACAGACTCCATCTCTGACAGAGCTGAAGACACAGTCACAGTTTGCAACACAGACTCCATCTCTGACAGAGCTGAAGACACAGTCACCGTTTCCAACACAGACTTCATCTCTGACAGAGCTGAAGACACATTCAGTTTGCAACACAGACTCCATCTCTGACAGAGCTGAAGACACAGTCACCGTTTCCAACACAGACTTCATCTCTGACAGAGCTGAAGACACATTCAGTTTGCAACACAGACTCCATCTCTGACAGAGCTGAAGACACAGTCACAGTTTGCAACACAGACTCCATCTCTGACAGAGCTGAAGACACAGTCACAGTTTGCAACACAGACTCCATCTCTGACAGAGCTGAAGACACAGTCACAGTTTGCAACACAGACTCCATCTCTGACAGAGCTGAAGACACATTCAGTTTGCAACACAGACTCCATCTCTGACAGAGCTGAAGACACAGTCACCGTTTCCAACACAGACTTCATCTCTGACAGAGCTGAAGACACATTCAGTTTGCAACACAGACTCCATCTCTGACAGAGCTGAAGACACAGTCACCGTTTCCAACACAGACTTCATCTCTGACAGAGCTGAAGACACATTCAGTTTGCAACACAGACTCCATCTCTGACAGAGCTGAAGACACATTCAGTATACAACACAGACTCCATCTCTGACAGAGCTGAAGATACAGTCACCGTTTCCAACACAGACTTCATCTCTGACAGAGCTGAAAACACATTCAGTTTGCAACACAGACTCCATCTCTGACAGAGCTGAAGACACAGTCACAGTTTGCAACACAGACTCCATCTCTGACAGAGCTGAAGACACAGTCACAGTTTGCAACACAGACTCCATCTCTGACAGAGCTGAAGACACAGTCACCGTTTCCAACACAGACTTCATCTCTGACAGAGCTGAAGACACATTCAGTTTGCAACACAGACTCCATCTCTGACAGAGCTGAAGACACAGTCACCGTTTCCAACACAGACTTCATCTCTGACAGAGCTGAAGACACATTCAGTTTGCAACACAGACTCCATCTCTGACAGAGCTGAAGACACAGTCACAGTTTGCAACACAGACTCCATCTCTGACAGAGCTGAAGACACAGTCACAGTTTGCAACACAGACTCCATCTCTGACAGAGCTGAAGACACAGTCACAGTTTGCAACACAGACTCCATCTCTGACAGAGCTGAAGACACATTCAGTTTGCAACACAGACTTCATCTCTGACAGAGCTGAAGACACATTCAGTTTGCAACACAGACTCCATCTCTGACAGAGCTGAAGACACAGTCACCGTTTCCAACACAGACTTCATCTCTGACAGAGCTGAAGACACATTCAGTTTGCAACACAGACTCCATCTCTGACAGAGCTGAAGACACATTCAGTATACAACACAGACTCCATCTCTGACAGAGCTGAAGATACAGTCACCGTTTCCAACACAGACTTCATCTCTGACAGAGCTGAAAACACATTCAGTTTGCAACACAGACTCCATCTCTGACAGAGCTGAAGACACAGTCACAGTTTGCAACACAGACTCCATCTCTGACAGAGCTGAAGACACAGTCACAGTTTGCAACACAGACTCCATCTCTGACAGAGCTGAAGACACAGTCACCGTTTCCAACACAGACTTCATCTCTGACAGAGCTGAAGACACATTCAGTTTGCAACACAGACTCCATCTCTGACAGAGCTGAAGACACAGTCACCGTTTCCAACACAGACTTCATCTCTGACAGAGCTGAAGACACATTCAGTTTGCAACACAGACTCCATCTCTGACAGAGCTGAAGACACAGTCACAGTTTGCAACACAGACTCCATCTCTGACAGAGCTGAAGACACAGTCACAGTTTGCAACACAGACTCCATCTCTGACAGAGCTGAAGACACAGTCACAGTTTGCAACACAGACTCCATCTCTGACAGAGCTGAAGACACATTCAGTTTGCAACACAGACTCCATCTCTGACAGAGCTGAAGACACAGTCACCGTTTCCAACACAGACTTCATCTCTGACAGAGCTGAAGACACATTCAGTTTGCAACACAGACTCCATCTCTGACAGAGCTGAAGACACAGTCACCGTTTCCAACACAGACTTCATCTCTGACAGAGCTGAAGACACAGTCACAGTTTGCAACACAGACTCCATCTCTGACAGAGCTGAAGACACATTCAGTATACAACACAGACTCCATCTCTGACAGAGCTGAAGATACAGTCACCGTTTCCAACACAGACTTCATCTCTGACAGAGCTGAAAACACATTCAGTTTGCAACACAGACTCCATCTCTGACAGAGCTGAAGACACATTCAGTTTGCAGACATCTTCCAAAATACCAAAACCATGGTTTTCATGACACTTGCTGTAAAACCCCAAAGAGCACAATTTCAGGATTGCGTCACTCTACACTTACAGACAGCGACCACTAATTGTTCATACTTTGCAGTCTTTCTTCCCACAGAACTGTAATCTGTCGATGACGTTGGGTTGTCACAATTGGCCATGAGCAGAACACATTCAAAGGAAAACAAACATTTATGAATTTGTGTATACAAAAGCAGTGAAGTTGTCACGTTGTGTAAATGGTAAATAAAAAGAGAATCCCATGATCTGCAAATCCCTTTCAACCTATATTCAATTGAATAGACTGCAAAGATGAAATATTTCATGTTGGAACTGGAAAACTTTGTTATTTTTTGCAAAAATTAGCTCATTTGGAATTTGATGCCTGCAACATGTTTCAAACTAGCTGCCACAAGTAGTGAACATACAAGACAACTTGTCTTTTAGTAGTAAGTAAACAAACAAAGACTCCTAATTAGTCTGCTGACATATGCAGTAACATATTGTGTCATTTATACACCTATTATGTTGCACACATTATAAAGGACAAACTGTAAAACATGATTAATATTTTACTGTTAATATCTGCTTATTTTCTGTTTTAACTTGCTCTATCTACATTTCTGCTAAAATGTAAAGATCACTTATTCTTCTCTTCTTTGATACTTGACATTAGTTTTGGATGATACCACACATTTAGATATCGATCAGATACCAAGTAGTTACAGGATCATACATTGCTCATATTTTAAGTCCTCATGTGTCCAGGGACATATATCTTGAGTTTATGAATATAATATGAATTAAAAAAAAAAAAAAAAGATTTTGTGACGATAAAAAATGTAGATGTAATCATAGTAGTATCAACTCGATATGCTCCTGTTCTTGGTGTCATTACAGTGGATGTCAGGTGTCGATCCACCCATGGTGTTTGTTTACATTGTGACGCTGGTGAGCTATGGTGTGTAGTGAAGCATGTTTGGCTATTACTTGTCCTCCAGTGATAATAGTACTTGTAAGAAACCCACTTTATTTGTGCCATGGAGACAATAATTTGTGATTTGGAAGTAACTAAAACACTGCCGACTGCGGATGGATGTTAGCCGCTAGCTAGCTAGCCATGTCTTAAAGCATCTCTTCCTGAGGGTGTTTCAGTGTTATAACTTCACCTTTATCGCCAGCTTTTGATCCAAAATGCTTCCATTCTCCCTTTTCTGTCTACACACTGTTTCTGCTTGTAAGTACTCTGTGTGTGTGCACTGCCGAACATACTCCTCTTTACATTAGTTTTGGATGATACCACACATTTGGGTATCAATCCGATACCAAGTAGTTACAGGATCATACATAGGTCATATTCAAAGTTCTAATGTGTCCAGGGACATATTTCCTGAGTTTATAAACAAAATATACATTTATACATTAAAAAAAAAACGAAGATGTTGTGATGCCAAAAAATATCGACGTAATCGTAGTAGTTTGACGAGATACGCTCCTAGCTGTACTTGGTATCATTACAGTGGATGTTAGGTGTAGATCCACCAATGGCGTTTGTTTACATTTTAATGCCGGTGAGCTACAGTGTGTAGTGAACTAGGTTTGCTATTCCCCGTCCTGCAGTGATAATAATACTTGTAAGACACTTACTTTGTCGCCATGGAGACCAGGATTAGTGATTTAGAGTAGCTAAAACACTGCCGACGGCGGATGGATGTTAGCCATGTCTTAAAGCAGATCTTCCTGAGGGTGTCTCAGTGTTATATCTTCACCTTTATCTTTACACCAAAATGCGTCCATTCTCCCTTTTCTGTCTACACACTGTGTCTGCTAGGAAGTACTCTGTGTGTGTGCGCTGCCGAACATGCTGCTCTGCTCGCAAAACCAGCAATGTCATGACCTGACGACGATGCGCCGTCATGCCTGTAAAAAAAAAAATATATGGCGAACCGGTACTTTTCAAACGGAGTATATTACCATTTTTGATTGATGAGTACCGTAGGTATACCGTACAAGCCGACTCTCAGTAAATAGGAATGAGGCCAATTAACTGAAGACCGGTCCACATGAGCAGCAACAACAGAAGCACAATTGAAGAAGTTGAAGAGTCACCTGTCATATAACGTGCCTTCCTGCTGGAGTTCTTCTCCAGGGAACCATCCAAGTACCCTTTCCCTATTTCTGACCAGATCTAGATGGAGGCCAGCAAACAAAAGCAATCATCTTGAGGGAAAAACACACAATCACGTGTTTGATTCTCCGGTCAAGTCCAAGGTTATTCCAAGGACAAATGTGCCAAAAAGGGCAGCGTGGTTCTTGTGCTTCTCTCACCGCGTCGTGGTTCTTGCGAAAGAGTATGACGCCAGCGTCATCCCTGAAGCGCTCGCCCAGGGTCAGCTGGGTGACGGTCTTCATGGAGAGACCCAGCAGGTGTGCGCAAAGCGGCGTGTGCTGAGCCTCGGGGAACGACGCCCACTTCCCCACAAACTCCTCAACCAGCTGGCAAACACAAGACGAAGGCAAATATTTCCTTCCTGGAAATAAAAGAGTGTCACCTTAGACAATTTAGGTCAAACCTGGAGCAGCGAGGAGAAGTTGTTCTTCAGAGTGTTGTTGATGGCGCTGTCATACAGTTTCTTTCTGACCACGGCCTCGCCGGCGCCGCCTCCCAGTCCTGACTGGTAGTTTAGCAGCGACTTCAGCATGGTTTCAAACGGGTCGGCTGTGGAGGGCAAAGTGAAAAACTGGCAACAGAGGTCTAAACATACACCGGTGGTCACTCAATTAAGGGTTCACACTTGTTCTGGTCGGATTAAAACAAACTCTAGTCCGTTTGCTGTGTTAGAACACTTCCTTTAGTCTCGTCAGACCATCAGAACCTAACAGGTAGAGAGACGGTGACTTCAGCAACATTTATCATATCCGTGCACTTGTGCACCTACTTGTGTGGTTGGGGTTGATGTGTTGTCTTAGCTGGTTGACGGAGCCCAGGCTTACCACCGGACGCCTCCCAAACCAGAAGGAAGCAACAGGGCCAAACTCCTGATGTAACGCGGCCAAGAACTCATGCAGACTTCCTCGGTTGACAATGTCCTGCAGGTTCCCATCCCTGACCACACAATGAACAACAATCTGAGGCACACCATTTAGAATAGATGTCTTCAACATTTTCCCGGGCAAAGACCTTCAAAACGATTAAGAGATATTGTTTCCACTGGTAACTGGTCCTGAAGGTCCCTTGTTATTGTACAAAATACTAAGATATTCAAAGAATACAGTATAGCGCAGCTAATAGTGAACTGCCACTTCAACTTCGAACTCACCATAGTGTGGACTGTGACGCAACAGTTAGTTTAGATGTAAAATCTCATTTTTTTCCACCAAACATTTTATACTGTGCAAGAATACACAAAGGTGTGCTTTGGTGATGTTATTAACTTGTTGGAGTGCTTATCAGCTATATTTGGTCAGTGGATGACTGCAAATAATCAATGCTAACATGCTATTTAGGCTAGCTGTATGTACATATTGCATCATTCTGCCTCATTTCGTAGACATATTTCAGCGCATTTAACATCCTTTACTTTATCCCCTTTGTATGTAATTTAGTGCTGCATGTCTCATGACACATTATCTGTATGTAATATTGGCTGCATGTCAGATAGTTGTTCGTGTGCCATGTTGTTCCAGACCACAGCAAACATTACCTAGCTTGCCAAAGATTGTAATAAATCTATTAAAAGAAGGCAGCCTGACATTTCCTTTAAATTGGAAACATTAAACAAAAAAAACATTAACAAAAACTGGCCATTAATAGCCAGTCAGGAGTTATCTCACCTTCTGAGTGGCCTCTGATTTACTAATAGTTTCTAATGTAGTAAAAATATGTAGAATAAACATTACAATTCAACATTTCTGTCAACGAAGATTTACTTCAGCCTGCGACACATAGTCATTTCGATAGTAGGCTATCATAGTTAATAGAGACACTTATATCATGTGTTGTCTTCATTATAACACTGATATAAGACTTTTAAAGTCATTTTGATAGTAGGCTATTATAGCTAATATAGACACTTATATCATGTGTTGTCTTCATTATAACACTGATATAAGACTTTTAAAGTCATTTTGATAGTAGGCTAATATAGCTAATATAGACACTTACATCATGTGTTTCCTTCATTATAACACTTATATATGACTTTTAAAGTCATTTTGATAGTAGGCTAATATAGTTAATATAGACACATCATGTGTTGTCTTCATTATAACACTTATACAAGACTTTTAGTCTTTTCTATAGTAGGCTAGTTTAGCAAATATAGACACTTACATCATGTGTTGCCTTCATTATAACACGTATACACGACTTTTAAAGTCATTTCAATAGTAGGCTAATATAGCTAATATTGACATTTACATCATGTGTTGCCTTCATTATAACACTTATATAAGACTTTTAAAGTCATTTTGATAGTAGGCTAATATAGACACTGCATCATGTGTTGCCTTCATTATAACACTTATACACGACTTTTAAAGTCATTTCGATAGTAGGCTATTATAGCCAATATTGACACTTACATCATGTGTTTCCTTCATTATAACACTTATATAAGACTTTTAAAGTCATTTTGATAGTAGGCTAATATAGACACTTACATCATGTGTTGCCTTCATTATTACACTTATATAAGACTTTTAAAGTCATTTTGATAGTAGGCTAATATAGCTAATATTGACACATCATGTGTTGCCTTCATTATAACACTTATATAAGACTTTTAAAGTCATTTCGATAGTAGGCTATTATAGCTAATATTGACACTTACATCATGTGTCGCCTTCATATAAGACTTGTGCACGGCTTTTTATTTTTTGCAGCTCCAGACAGATTTGTTTTTTGTATTTTTGGTCCGATACGGCTCTTTCAATGTTTTGGGTTGCCAACCCCTGAGCTCGTGCCTCTAATCACGAGCACCACTAACTGCGAGCTGGCAAGGATAGCGCTGATCGCTAGCTTGCAGCTACAGCGCTGTTCGCTAACTTGCGACTACAGCGCTATTCGCTAGCTGGGAACCAGAGGGCTAATCGCTAGCAGTTAGCTAGTGTCGCTGATCGCTAGCTGGCATGTAGAGGACTGATCACCAGCAGGCAATTGTGAGCTTGTCGCTCGCTATCTTAAATGCCAACATGAATATAAAGACATCAACGTTGGCGTTACGGCACTTTTTGTGTCTTTACACATTGAAATCAGAAAGGTTGCACATTTCCAGAAGTCCACGGGTCCCTGGGACACAGATTTTTATTTTTACCGACCCTGCCTTCTCAGGGTCAAAACTCTGATTTGCTTGTTTTTTTTTTTAACATTTATCACTTTCTGCCTTTTTTTTTTGTTTAGTTTATATTTGCCTGTGTTATGTCAAAATGCTATTGCCTGCCAGAAATGTATTTCCTTGGGGGGAGCGCACACCGCTGGCTAAAACTGCATTGCTTGGCTTGTTGTGTCCACAGGGGATTACTCGGTGTAACGAGGTGTAACACTTTATTTTATTGGCTGTTGTAATGCTACATGTTTGACATGATTGAAGACTTTATTGTGTCCGGAAGATTACAGTTTTCCTTTTCTGTTCCATTAGTGATATTTACAGGAGTGTTGTTAGTCCCATGTTGATGTGATGAAAGCTCTTTCTTGTTTGTAAAATACATACAATCGTAACTGTTATTTCTTCCTGCACTTAATACATATTTATGAAGTATTTGGATGTATTCATTTCTGTAAAATGTTCATTAAATGTAATATTGCCTGACAAAAAGCAATTTAACATAATATTTTGATATTTACACATGCATATTTTACTGAAATACTCTTATGAGCATTACATATATCAAAATCTACTTGTTGAAATACCCTTCAAATCAATTTTTGGCAGCAGCAAAGTAGTGGTTTAGGTAGATATTTGCTCTAAAAAGGGTATTTCAACAAGTAAACAGTACAGTAGGTACTTGATTTTGATATATGTAATGCCCATAAGGGTATTCTGGTCAAATATGCAGAGATGAGAGGTGTCAGTGGTCCTCGTCAGCCAGAGAACTTTGATTTTGGGGCGGCAGCGGTAAAGTTTAGATCCATGAAGGAAAGAAGAAAGTGAATGAATGTTTATAATTGACATAAAAAAAAGTTTCTTTTGTGTATTTTTTTAATGAATTAACATTTAAATGTTATATCTCACATTTAGGAATGTGAGATATAACGGGATAATGCATACATGTATCATTTGTTTACAAAACGCTTACAATAAAGTGGGACCCCATTTTAATGACTGGATGCATTTCCAAAATTCCTATCACCAACACTGGAAATAATTATTCATGTTCTGATTTTAACCCTGTAAGGTGCAGTTAGTAGAATGGTCATGTGACTGCGGTGTGTTGGATCGATGTCAGTCTATTTCAAGACATTTACATTTGTGGAACAATTTCAGGGGAAATATTAAAAAAAACAGAGTCTAATTGATCAGAAATGTCAAGATCCCCTGTTGAACACCTGTGACTTGGAACATGAGGAGTGAAGTGACATGAAATGCCGTTGAACTTCCTTACTTCTCATCAGCGGGGTTCAGACCTGGGATGCCAGACGCTCTTCTGGATGACTGCAAACAAGAAAAAGTTTAGTTTAAAGTACCAATGATTATTCTCTGCATTTGACCCATCACCCTTGATCACCCCCTGGGGGGTGAGGGGAGCAGTGAGCAGCAGCAGTGGCCGTGTCCGGTAATCATTTTTGGTGATTTAACCCCCACTTCCAAGCCTTGATGCTGAGGGCCAAACAGGGAGGTCATGGGTTCCATTTTTACAGTTTTTGGTATGACTCGGCCGGGGTTTGTACTAGCAACCTACCCATCTCAGACATGTTTTATGTTGTTTTTCATAAAGTTATCTAGAGTTTAAAGTGGAGAAAACATCACCAAAGTACTGCGTCACACATTGCCAGACTCAATATAAACGTGCAACTAATTAATAAAATAGCGACTGCAGTCTTTTTCAACCCTTTGTGAGGCAGAGCACATTTTCTTCATTGAAAAGATCCTGGGAGACACTATGGCATCCCCGTCGCCATTGTTGTGTGCCAAACTTGTCACTTATTAGCAATCTAAGCTTAGTAATACACCAAAAGAAAGCTTATTGTCTTTTTCTGCCTTTTATTCCCACTCTTAAAGCGAGAATAAAGCAAACCCCTGTAGGGGGGTGATCCCCCCCCAGAAGATTTCTTGGTGATTTTCACAAACAAATGAAGCATTCTGGTGCATTCTGACAAAATAATGAAGACAAAATAGAACATTTCATAGGTTTGCAGATAACAATATGCACACACTATTTTCACAAGTTACAACCAATAGTACGTTAATGTTAAATCTTACTTGTGAAAAGTAATCCCTCGATTCCTATTTTCAACAGTCTGCTCATTTGAGCAGGAAAACACTGAACACCATCTTTGTTTTCTACCTGTCAACTGTCACTTTAGCATCTTTGTTTTCTACCTGTCAACTGTCAGTTTAGCATCTTTGTTTTCTACTTGTCCACTGTCACTTTAGCATCTTTGTTTTCTACCTGTCACCTGTCAGTTTAGCATCTTTGTTTTCTACTTGTCCACTGTCACTTTAGCATATTTGTTTTCTACCTGTCAAATGTCACTTTAGCATCTTTGTTTTCTACCTGTCAACTGTCAGTTTAGCATCTTTGTTTTCTACCTGTCAACTGTCATTTTAGCATCTTTGTTTTGTACCTGTCAACTGTCACTTTAGCATCTTTGTTTTCTACCTGTCAACTGTCAGTTTAGCATCTTTGTTTTCTACCTGTCAACTGTCACTTTAGCATCTTTGTTTTCTACCTGTCAACTGTCAGTTTAGCATCTTTGTTTTCTACCTGTCAACTGTCACTTTAGCATCTTTGTTTTCTACCTGTCAACTGTCATTTTAGCATCTTTGTTTTCTACCTGTCAACCGTCAGTTTAGCATCTTTGTTTTCTACCTGTCAACTGTCATTTTAGCATCTTTGTTTTCTACCTCTCAACTGTTAGTTTAGCATCTTTGTTTTCTACCTGTTAACTGTCAGTTTAGCATCTTTGTTTTCTACCTGTCAAATGTCAGTTTAGCATCTTTGTTTTATACCTGTCAACTGTCAGTTTAGCATCTTTGTTTTCTACCCGTCAACTGTCAGTTTAGCATCTTTGTTTTCTACCTGTCAACTTTCAGTTTAGCATCTTTGTTTTCTACCTGTCAACTGTCAGTTTAGCATCTTTGTTTTCTACCTGTCAACTGTCAGTTTAGCATCTTTGTTTTATACCTGTCAAATGTCAGTTTAGCATCTTTGTTTTCTACCTGTCAACTTTCAGTTTAGCATCTTTGTTTTCTACCTGTCAACTGTCAGTTTAGCATCTTTGTTTTATACCTGTCAAATGTCAGTTTAGCATCTTTGTTTTCTACCTGTCAACTGTCACTTTAGCATCTTTGTTTTCTACCTGTCAACTGTCACTTTAGCATCTTTGTTTTCTACCTGTCAACTGTCAGTTTAGCATCTTTGTTTTCTACTTGTCCACTGTCACTTTAGCATCTTTGTTTTCTACCTGTCACCTGTCAGTTTAGCATCTTTGTTTTCTACTTGTCCACTGTCACTTTAGCATATTTGTTTTCTACCTGTCAAATGTCACTTTAGCATCTTTGTTTTCTACCTGTCAACTGTCAGTTTAGCATCTTTGTTTTCTACCTGTCAACTGTCATTTTAGCATCTTTGTTTTGTACCTGTCAACTGTCACTTTAGCATCTTTGTTTTCTACCTGTCAACTGTCAGTTTAGCATCTTTGTTTTCTACCTGTCAACTGTCACTTTAGCATCTTTGTTTTCTACCTGTCAACTGTCAGTTTAGCATCTTTGTTTTCTACCTGTCAACTGTCACTTTAGCATCTTTGTTTTCTACCTGTCAACTGTCATTTTAGCATCTTTGTTTTCTACCTGTCAACCGTCAGTTTAGCATCTTTGTTTTCTACCTGTCAACTGTCATTTTAGCATCTTTGTTTTCTACCTCTCAACTGTTAGTTTAGCATCTTTGTTTTCTACCTGTTAACTGTCAGTTTAGCATCTTTGTTTTCTACCTGTCAAATGTCAGTTTAGCATCTTTGTTTTATACCTGTCAACTGTCAGTTTAGCATCTTTGTTTTCTACCCGTCAACTGTCAGTTTAGCATCTTTGTTTTCTACCTGTCAACTTTCAGTTTAGCATCTTTGTTTTCTACCTGTCAACTGTCAGTTTAGCATCTTTGTTTTCTACCTGTCAACTGTCAGTTTAGCATCTTTGTTTTATACCTGTCAAATGTCAGTTTAGCATCTTTGTTTTCTACCTGTCAACTTTCAGTTTAGCATCTTTGTTTTCTACCTGTCAACTGTCAGTTTAGCATCTTTGTTTTATACCTGTCAAATGTCAGTTTAGCATCTTTGTTTTCTACCTGTCAACTGTCACTTTAGCATCTTTGTTTTCTACCTGTCAACTGTCACTTTAGCATCTTTGTTTTCTACCTGTCAACTGTCAGTTTAGCATCTTTGTTTTCTACCTGTAAACTGTCACTTTAGCATCTTTGTTTTCTACCTGTCAACTGTCAGTTTAGCATCTTCGTTTTCTACCTGTCAACTGTCAGTTTAACATCTTCGTTTTCTACCTGTCAACTGTCAGTTTAGCATCTTTGTTTTCTACCTGTCAACTGTCAGTTTAGCATCTTCGTTTTCTACCTGTCAACTGTCAGTTTAGCATCTTTGTTTTCTACCTGTCAACTGTCAGTTTAGGCTCCTCGCCAGCTCCTCGTCACCACTTCAAGATGGCGGCCCAATTTCTCGCGTCAGAGCAGCCAATGCTGCGTCTCCTTATAATGTCTATGGTCCTGTGACCCGTGTAACCAACACATGTCAGACAACACCAGCAGAAAATGTTAAAAATGAAACTAAATAGCCTATATTGACAATATAGAGTCGTTCTCACCAAATACCTGACGCAATTGTTAGATATGACTTCAAACTGTAACCATCATTAACTCTAGTCTCAAAGTAGGCTTACAAAGCAATGAGCTACTTGCTGCTACCTACTGGTAGTGAAGAGTATTACAGCACAGACACGCTACAACAGCATATTGTTTGCGGGTTATAATTATTTTTTTGTAAAAAAAATATTTTTCCGACCAATTAGGTGAAATTGCATCATTTCCCACGGCACAGCAAACAATATATCACTTTACACTACCTAGTAAAATGTATCTTTTGTCATGACTTTCCATTCACAAGCAAACTAACACGGGTTACCAACAATATTATTATTTTTTTTTGTCAGTGAATTTTTCTTAGTAAATGTAAAACCGTCCTCAAAAGGAACTTTTTCGCCGACAATACAGCTGATTAGCAAACTTGCAGCTAATTACGAGCTAACTTACCGGGTACAGATAAAGCACGGCGCCAAACAAGAAGACAATAAGCGTCACGGCGAAAATAGCAAAATCCAGCATGACTTTTCACTGGTGGCGCCTCGATGCTTCTAGAAAGTTCTACGAGTCGCGGTGCAGCAACATTTGCGCTCCACGTCAACACGAATGTGAGGCTCTGCGTTCGATTACAAAGGCTGCATGATAGTAATGTCATGACAGCAAGGGCTGACTAGTCGATCTCAGAGAGCATCGAGTTGTGAGCGGAGTTGACTGAAACATCCGGGTACTTGCACCGTGCGGCTGCGTGCGCCTTTATTAGCGTTGCCAGATGGGAAATAACACATTATCGTTCCAGAAGTTTAAAAACATCAATCAATCAAAGTTTATTTATGTAGCCCTGAATCACCAGTGTCTCAAAGGGCTTCACAAGCCACAACGACATCCTCGGCTCAGATCCCACATCAGGGCAAGGAAAAACTCAACCCAATGGATTATAATGAAAAATCTTGGAGGGGACCACAGATGTGGGAACCCCCCCTGCAAGAACAGACAAAACTGCTAGTAACATCCGTTAGGAATGTCGTAGAGACATGAAACAAAAACCTCTATGTAGGTCTGACTTAGACTTAGATTTCATGCATTGACATCCTTCAGCAAAAATCAACAGGAAGTTGGCAAAAACCCCTTCGAAACAAAAGTTTCCTAAAAAATGTCATTTTTGCCTCTTTGAGCTGTAATTTGACCCCCTTAAATTGTTTCAAACCCCACCAAACTGGACACACACATCAGGAGTGGTGAAAATTGCGATATAATAAAAAAATTAAAAAAATAAAAAACTCAAAATTGCGCTCTAGCGCCCCCTTGGAATTAAACACAGACAAAACTGCTCTTGGGAAGAAAACAGACAACACTGCTTGTAACTTCCGGTAGGAATCTCATAGAGACATGAAATTAAAACCTCTATGTAGGTCTCACTTAGACCTACATTTCATTAATTGACATCCTTCGGCAAAAATCAACAGGAAGTTGGCAAAAACCCCTTCAAGACAAAAGTTTCCTAAAAATGTCTTTTTTGCCTCTTTGAGCTGTAATTCGACCCCCTTAAAATGCTTCAAAACCCACCAAACTGGACACACACATCAGGACTGGTGAAAATTGCGATTTAATAAAAAATTAAAAAAAATAAAAAAAACTCAAAATTGCGCTCTAGTGCCCCGTAGGAATAAAACAGACAAAACTACTTGTAACTTCCGGTAGGAATGTCGTAGAGACCTAAAACAAAAACCTCTATGTAGGTCTCACTTAGACCTACATTTCATTAATTGACATCCTTCAGCAAAAATCAACTGGAAGTTGGCAATTACCCCTTCAAAACAAAAGTTTTGTAAAACCTGTCACCTTTTTTCAAACATTATCTCCTCTGAGTGCATTTGTTGTGTCGGCTTCAAACTACCACAGGAGAGAGATTGAACTTTTCTGATTAAAAGTTGACGAAAGAGTTTTTCTAACTGCTCTGGTTTGGATTTTACGAGCCTTCAAAGAACTGCTGCGCTGATGCTGCTGCGCTGCTGCCGTCTCAAGATGGCCGCTTAAAAGCAGGAAGCACTAGCGTAACCACACAATACAGAGAAGGTAGGTAATGTGCAGGTCAATATATGTTGTCTGGGAGATGGCAGGAAGCACCAGCGTGTGTGGGTGAAAGAAAGAAGCACTAGTGTGACCCCAGGATGCAGGGAAGGTAGGTAATGTGCAGGTAAAGATATGTTGAATGGGTAAAGGCAGGAAACACCCGCAAAAGTCGGTCCCGTCCATTGTAGTTCCCGCCTGGCTGTAAGAGACATGTGAGATAAATGTAGAGAAGGTCGTTAGGCCAAATGAATAATGCACTGCATGCTTTACTTGCGGTTTGTCGTTGTTAAAAGACATTTATTAAATGGGTCAAATAATCATACTAACAGTCAGGCAAGTGCACAAATAGAGCCATAGTGGTCTCAAGCACCCGCCACTCTGCTCAGTATCAGACAGTGGCGGGCCGTGCGTTTCCCACCTAGGCCTTCAGTCTGACTTCAATGATGACTTCTCTATCATTGAAGTCACCACATGACCATTGCTGGAGAAATACTATACAAGAACACATTTACACACAACTTTGTATTGAATCACATCAACAGTGTACGAAAGGGAATATTTTCTGGCGCATTTAAAAATCAATAAACACGCATCAGCAATTAAAACATATTTGAAATATTGTCTAAAAAAATATTGTAAAAAAACAAAACAAAAAACATTAAACATAAAAAAATGAGGAAATAAAACATTTGAACTCACAGTTTGTAGCGCCCATCCGACGCCGTATAAGCCAGTGGTACCGATCAGAGTCGAGTGGCATTCGTGCCTCTCCTTGCCTCATCTCGTCACGTGTTTGAATAACTTGATCCTGAATTCCTTGATATTTAGAGTTTTCTCTTTCTCCTCCTCAGCAGAGAGATTTTGTGTTATTTAGTTTTGCAGCCAAAGTGGTGAGTTTTCAGTTTTTCTTACAGTTCTTTCTTTTCCTCAATTTTTTGAGTGACATTCTTTGTTAACTTTTATTATATTAGAGACAGTGTAGAAGTTCCACAGCCATTGTTTCTCCCTCCTGTTGGAGTCTTTTTTATTTCGAATAAGTTTGATAGAATAAACGGCACCAAGTATAGTTCCTTATTGTTTTTGTGTTTTCTTCCTTTCGGACTGATTTTTGGTTGTTCCTTTTTTTTTTTAGAACCTTTTTCGCCGACCAGTTTAGTTCTAGACTATTTGAATTGCCCTGACTCTAGAGGTGAAAGGAAGCTTTCAAAATAGAAGCCTGCCGAATTAAACCCTACTGTGCATTTGAGTCCTATCTTTTGACCAAGCCTGACACTTTTTGCAACAAACTAAGGACATTTCTCTCATTTTGGTTAGGCTGATGTATTTTGTGCAAACAAAAGAGTCTTTTCAATTTTGACATGAACATGTTTTACTTTTCGTTAGGTGTCAAAAGCATGTTTGTGTGTCCCTATGTCTGGAGAAGTAAAAGAGACAACCCAGAGAGGGGACAAGCGGTAGAAAATGGATGGAATTTTATGATTCATTTTTGCAATGAATGTGAGTGCATTTTTTTGGCTTGAGGACCTACCTCCGATCATGTCTGTGCACATGCCTGCTGATAGCACTCTCATTGTAGAAATAGTACAACTAGGGTAACTATTGTCTGGCAACGCTGGCACATCTGCACTCCAAACACAGTTAGCACACTTTCAGACACAAACATTTTGAATGCTAAGTGAAGTCGCGGCAAAGTGCTCACAATGGATTGTTCTCAATACCACCCGGCTCTTAGAAGTGTTTTCTTTTTTTTTTCTGTTAAAGCACACGATTGTTTACACATTGAGCAAAAGTCTGTAGCATGGTCGCTACAGAATTAGAGACTACACACACTGGAAAGGTGAGGAAAATTGGGTACTTTGTGTTTCTGAATGCCGATTTACCATGAATTGATTAACGTGGACCCCGACTTAAAGAAGTTAAAACACCTATTAGGGTGTTATCATTTAGTGGTCAATTGTACGGAATATGTACTGTACTGTGCAATCTAATAATAAAAGTTTCAACCAATCAATCAAAAATTATCCAAAACTGATTTTTCTTTTAGTTTTGTACATTTCTATTCGTATTTCATTGTGTTTTGTAGACAATGTTTCACAATACATGTACAAAACCCCGTAAGCAGTGAAGTTGTCACGTTGTGTGAATAAAAAGAGAATACAATGATTTGCAAATCCTTGTCAACTTATATCCAATTGAATAGACTGCAAAGACAAGATATTTCATGTTCAAACTGGTAATCTGTAATTTTTTGCAAATATTAGCTCATTTGGAGTTTGATGCCTGCAACATGTTTCAAAAAGCTGGAACATGTGGCAAAAAAGACTGAGAAAGTTGAGGAATGCTCATCAAAGATTTATTTGGAACATCCCACAGGTGAACAGGCTAATTGGGAACAGGTGGGTTCCATGATTGGGGATAAAACCAGCTTCCATGAAATGCTCACTCATTCACAAACAAGGACGGGGCGAGTGTCACCACTTTGTCAACAAATCCCTGGCAATTGTCCGACAGTTTAAGAACAACATTTCTCAAGCAGCTATTGCAAGGAATTCAGTGACTTCACCATCTACGCTCCGTAATATTATCAAAAGTTTCAGAGAATCTGGAGGAAT
Source organism: Nerophis ophidion (assembly GCF_033978795.1). Classification (NCBI taxonomy): domain Eukaryota; kingdom Metazoa; phylum Chordata; class Actinopteri; order Syngnathiformes; family Syngnathidae; genus Nerophis; species Nerophis ophidion. The sequence continues at coordinate 2,259,294 of NC_084637.1, read as the reverse complement.
CACTCCGAGTAAGCCATGATAATACACACCTTGAATCCCTCAGGCGGCACTGCATCAAAAGACAACATCAGTGTGTAAAGGATATCACCACTCAGGAACACTTCAGAAAACCACTGTCAGTAACTACAGCTGGCCGCTACATCTGTAAGTGCAAGTTAAAACTCTACTATGCAAAGCCAAAGCCATTTATCAACAACACCCAGAAACACCGCCATTTTTGCTGGGCCCGAGCTAATCTAAGATGGACTGATGCAAAGTGGAAAAGTGTTCTGTGGTCTGACGAGTCCACATTTCAAATAGTTTTTGGAAACCGTGGACGTCGTGTCCTCCGGAACAAAGAGGAAAATAGGCACAAAGTGTAAAAGTCAGCATGTGTGATGGTATGGGGGTGTATTAGTGGCCAAGGCATGGCTAACTTACACATCTGTGAAGGCACCATTAATGCTGAAAGGTACATACAGCTTTTGGAGCAACATATGTTTTCATCCATGGACGCCCCTGCTTATTTCAGCAAGACAATGCCAAGCCACGTGTTACAACAACGTGGCTTCATGGCAAAAGAGTGCAGGTACTAGACTGGCCTGCTAGTAGTCCAGACCTGTCTCCTATTGAAAATGTGTGAATGCTAAAATAGTCGAAGAGAGACTGTTGAACAACTTAAGCTGTACATCAAGCAAGAATGGGAAAGAATTCCTCATCAAAAATGTGTCTCCTCAGTTCCCAAACCTTTACGGAGTGTTGTTAAAAGGAAAGGTCATGTAACACACTGGTAAAAATGCCTTTTTTGCAATGTGTTGCTGCTATTACATTCTAAGTTGATGATTATTTGCAAAAAAAAATAAGTTTCTCAGTTCTAACATGACATATCTTGTCTTTGCAGTCTATTCAATTGAATTTAAGTTGAAAATGATTTGTTGTATTCTCTTTTTATTTACCATTTACACAACGTGACAACATCATTGGTAACACCCACAATCGGATTGGTGAGTTTATAGTTCATAATTTGCTTTTTTAGCAATTTTATTCAAGACTGCATTCTACTGTCAACATTTGTGGCCCATTTGCCAGTCGACAGTATAGTTATGACACAGTTGTGTATTAACTAATATACTGTATCAGTATGTACATGTGTAGAGCTTTAATGCAAAAGTTTGAATAGACACTAATATTAAAAAGACAAACACAATTACATTCCATCAAGAGTGCAAAAAATATCCTGAATGTACCAAAAGACAACAGAACCTTCTTTAGGTGCTCATTTCTGACTTGTCGTCCATCTTTGGGGGTTCAATTTGCATGGCAACCAGATAACCTGAAGAAGTAAGGAGGAGAAACCACACAGTAAGAATTATACCACTGGCTCTTCTCAAACTCACTTTCGGTATAGTCCGTTTCAGGTCGCACGGTGATGAAGATCCAGGCCACGCCCACCAGCAGCGCCACCACCAGGTTGACCGTCACCCAAGTGTGGAGTATTTGATGCTGCGAGCCTTCTGGCCTTAAAGGTGTGACGCTTGTGTCAATGACAGTAGCAAAGTAAGAGAGAGAAAAGCTGGGCGGTGTTACCAGAGTGTGGAGTTGGAGGCGTGGTAGAGGTTGATGCGGTCGCTGGTCGTCTGCTGGCTGAGGGAGAGAACCAACGCAGCGAAATACACTGCAGAGACAGCAAGCAGAGACAGCAAGCAAGGACGTCACGACACATCTACAACATATGATCATACACAACTCACAGAACGAGGCGATAGCCACCGGGTCCAGTGTGATCAGCTCCTGCACCGCCATGGAGACTTTGGCCAGGTTGACTCTAACAACACAAGTTTGTCACGTTATTTCTTTAACTCTTGTGTAACCTTCATATTGTTGTTACTCAGCCAGCGTCTGTGGCTCTGAAGGACCTCTTGCACTTTCTGGCTTTAATGCCTGTCAATCAAACACTTTTATGTTCAAATACTGAACAGATGTTTACCTTATCCCAAAACCTTGACGGAGGTTTCTGGGTGTTTTTCAGAGCGCTTTATAAGCAGAATAGAGTGTCTCCTATTAAATGAATTGTGTCTTGTCTTGTTTTTTTCTGTCTTGTGCTTTGCATGTTTTATTTTGAAAAGCAACTCCTCTTGTTTCAGATCACGGGCCCTTCCTCTTGTGTCACCAGTCTGACGTCATCCCTGACCCTTGATTGTTTCCACCTGTTTACCATTACCCTCATGTTCCATTTAAGCTCATGCCTCCCCTTGTTCTTGTTGTTTAATCGTCTCGAGCCTCCGTGTCAGTCTAGCGTCCAAGTTCATGTCCGTGCCTTGCCTCTCCCCACGTCTACTCCCTTGGAACAAAGAATCTCACGCTGTAATTTTGAATTTAACTTTTTCTCCTCCTCAGAGCGATATTTGTAATCTAGCCCATGTTCAACCGAAGTGGTGAGTTTTGTTTTTTTCTAATAACCTTTTGTTTTTGAGGGATTTTTTTGTTTACCTTTATTAGAGTAGAAATTTTTACATAGCCATTTTTGTTCTTCCTCCTGTTGGAGCGTTTTATGTTAATTTTTCATAGCAGATACGACACTAATTATAGTTCGTCCTTTTGTTGGTATTTTCCTCCTTTTTTGGAGTGATTTTCAATTGATCCCTTTTTGGAACTTTTTTCGCTGACAGTTTTTGTTTATTCATAGAATGCGTGTTACACTTGCTCTGGAGGTTTAAGAGTTTTTTTCAAAATAAAAGATTTACTAAGAACCTCATCTCTGCATCAGAGTCCACTCCTTATTCCAAGCCTGACAAATGGTTAGCTGACTTCTGCTAGCATTTATTTATAAGTTAGCATGTATAAGAAAAAGGAAAACATGTGTTCTTGTCTCACATAAAAAATTGTGAATGATAGACAAAATAAAACAAAGTGCAGTTCCCCTTTAAGGGCTTCTATTACATATTAAATAGAGCTGTCCATCCAGCACCGCTATTAATTGTGACTTTTCATAATTCATTTGCGATAAAATATTTGCATGATTCTTTCCAAAGACATGCACCTGGGGACAGGCCCCTCCCACCTCCAAAGACATGCACCTGGGGATAGGCCCCTCCCACCTCCAAAGACATGCACCTGTGAATAGGTTGATTGGCAACACCAAATGATCCATAGTGTGTGAATGTGAGTGTGAATGTTGTCTGTCTATCTGTGTTGGCCCTGTGACGAGGTGGCGACTTGTCCAGGGTGTACCCCGCCTTCCGCCCGATTGTAGCTGAGATAGGCGCCAGCGCCCCCGCGACCCCAAAAGGGAATAAGCGGTAGAAAATGGATGGATGGATATATTATTTGCATGATTCTTTCCAAATACATGCACCTGGGGATAGGCCCCTCCCACCTCCAAAGACATGCACCTGGGGATAGGCCCCTCCCACCTCCAAAGACATGCACCTGGGGATAGGTTGATTGGCAACACTAAATGGTCCCTAGTGTGTGAATGTGAGTGTGAATGTTGTCTGTCTATCTGTGTTGGCCCTGTGATGAGGTGGCGACTTGTCCAGGGAGTACCCTGCCTTCCGCCCGAATGCAGCTGAGATAGGCTCCAGCACCCCCCGCAATCCCGAAAGGGACAAGCGGTAGAAAATGGATGGAATAGATGGACTTTTTGCCCCTCATAATTATCATTAGATGAATGCACACATTTTCTTGTTTATTCTGAGTGACCAGCAGAGGGCGGCAAAGAAGAGGTGAAGTCATTAATACCAGCCAGAGAGGTGATGATGATACCTGTCAAAAGCAGCCACCGTGCTGATGGCCAGCAGCATGTAGAGCAGAGACTGGGCTGGGTAAGCCAGGTAGTGGTACTGCTCCAGCAGGTTGTAGAGAGCGGTGAGGTGCTGGCCGGCCAACACGTACACCACCACGATGTTCCACACCGCAAACCCTGCAAGGAAGCCGTGACAGTACAGAGCGAAAAACCTGAATCAGAGACAAAAGAATGTTGGAGTCAGACTTTTAAAATGAAAACCCTCCCATGCACTTTGCTGTCACCTGAACCCCTCGTGCACCCTGATAGAAACATCTCTGGTGGTCCAGCGGTGCTGCATCAGCTGGAAGTCGTTGATGTTCTCCATCTGGTCGCTGGTCTTCCTCCAGTCTGAGCGCTCTGCTGCCTGGAAGCGCTCTGCACGTAGACATGCAAACAAGAAGTGGCCTAAATGACGCTATCTCTGTCTGTGTGTGTGTGTGTGTGTGTGTGTGTGTGTGTGTGTATCCATTCCGTAACTCACTGTTGCGCTCGACAAAGACCTTCCCGACAGGCAGGCTCTGTCCTTGTGGGGCAGAGAATAGGGATTGTTGTGGTATAGGTGAGGCCGTGTCTGTGACAACATCATCTTCCTCGACATCCAGTCCGTCAGGAAGTGACGATTCCACAACTTTCGTCTTCCTACAGAGGGGTGAAACAATTGATGTGTGTCACATTGCGCACGTCAGTATTTTGAGGGCATGAGCGCGTGCAGACTGAGAATGCAGAGCACGGTCTGTACTCAATTGTTGCACTTAGAAGAGCTACAATGGCGAGTGCACTTCACTGGCCTGTGTCTCAAACCCTGCAGCTTGCATAAGTACACTTCTGAATGCATAAGTGTGTACACACTGATGAAGTGTGCCTTCTGAACCCTAATGTTGCACCAGTCTTTCTCCTACATTCATTTGCTGCCAGTTAGTTTGCCCTCGCTCATAAACACATCATGATGGGACTGTCTGTGAATGTAGCTTGTTGTTGCAAATCCACTTCTTAACACACCTCACATACGCACCTGATCTGCCAGAGGATATGATATGCAGAACAGGAATCAGTGATGCCAACTTGCACAAAAGCCAAAAGCAGCAAAGTTGTCACGTTGTGTAAATGGTAAATAAAAAGAGAATACAATGATTTGCAAATCCTCTTCAACTTAAATTCAATTGAATAGACTGCAAAGACAAGGTATGTAACGTTCAAACTGGTAAAGGTTGTTATTTTTTGCAAATATTAGCTCATTTGGAATTTGATGTCTGCAACATGTTTAAAAAAAGCTGGCACAAGTGGCAAAAAAGAGTGAGAAAGTTGAGGAATGCTCATCGTACACTTTCCGAACATTCCACAGGTGAACAAAGCTAACTGGGAACAGGTGGGTGCCATGTTTGGCTATAAAAGCAGCTTCCATGAAATGCTCATTCATTCACAAACAAGGACGGGGCGAGGGTCACCACTTTGTCAACAAATGCCTGAGCAAATTGTCCAACAGTTTAAGAACAATTTTTCATCCATAATACCATTGAAAGGTTCGGAGAACCTGGAGAAATCTCTGCACGCAAGCGGCAAAGCCGAAAACCAACATTGAATGCCCATGACCTTTGATCCTTCAGGCGTTATTGCATCAAAAAGCGACATCAGTGTGTAAATGATATCACCACATGGGCTAAGGAACACTTCAGGAAACCACTGTCAGTAACTACAGTTTGTCTCTACATGTGTAAGTGCAAGTTAAAACTCTACTTTGCAAAACCAAAGCCATTTATCAACAACACCCAGAAACGCCGCTGGCTTCGCTGGGCCCAAGCTCATCTCAGATTGACTGATGCAAAGTGGAAAAGTGTTCTGTGGTCTGACGAGTCCACATTTCAAATTGTTTTTGAAAACTGTGGACACAAAGTTCAAAAGGCAGCATGTGTGATGGTATGGGGGTGTATTAGTGCCCAAGGCATGGCTAACTTACACATTTGTGAAGGCACCATTAATGCTGAAAGGTACATACAGCTTTTGGAGCAACATATGTTGCCATCCAAGCAACTTCTTTTTTCATGGACGCCCCTGCTTATTTCAGCAAGACAATGCCAAGCCACGTGTTACAACAGCGTGGCTTCGTAGTAAAAGAGTGCGGGTACTAGTCTGGCCTGCCTGTAGTCCAGACCTGTCTCCCATTGAGAATGTGTGGTGCAATATGAAGGCTAAAATACCACAACGGAGCCCCCGGACTGTTGAACAACTTCAGCTGAACATCAAGCAAGAATGGGAAAGAATTCCACCTGAAAAGCGTCAAAAATGTGTCTCCTTGGTTACCGAACGTTTACGGAGTGTTGTTAAAAGGAAAGGCCATGTAACACAGTGGTAAAAATGCCTTTGTGACAACTTTTTTGCAATGTGTTGCTGCCATTAATTTCTAAGTTAATGATTATGAAGTTTCAATTGAATATAAGTTGAAACACACAATGTGCCAACATCACTGATTTTGGGTTTTGTATATTTTCTCCGTAGTTTGTCTTTTTCAAAAAAAACAAGAAGCAATCAATCGAGCAACATTTTCTGGTCTAATTGGAGGCTTTTGGAGACTCTGAACATAAACACATGGGGCAGAGGCTCCGGCTGGGCCATCTACCCCAATTTTAACATATTTGTTATCTTGGGCAATTATGCAAATTACAGAATGACGTCATCTTCATTATTACTCATTAGATGGCAGAATAATAACACGTTTGTACTTGTGTATTTCAGATACTAAACTTAAAAATATGTTGCTTCATTCATTTGCGTCCATTATTCTGCATCTATTGGCAGTTGTGCAACTCAGACACCATGATGGAGTGCAGTAGTGTGGGAATCAGTGTGCACACTTCATGAAGTACTTCTGTGGGACACAGCACATATACAGCTGTCATCCAAATCCACATCCGCTATGTGAAAGATTGACTGTGTCTTACTTTTTCTTCTTCTTGGTCTGATCTGCTGCATCTCCATTCATCAGGTCAGTTTGGTCCTCTTCAAGATCTAAAAGTGCAAACAAAAATATCTCTACTTTGCAGCCTGGGATATATTTGCTGTAGTGCAATTTGCAGTACTATGGTACCTCAACTTACAAGTGCCCCAACTTAAGAGCAGTCCTTTGGCTAACTGTTGCAAGCAAACATGTAAAATGCAAGCATCCCCACCATTTGTTGGCACAGTAAATGTCACAGTGAACCCCAGAAGATGCACTCGCTAGCATTTGCTTATAGATAGAGATGGACGTGACTTTGTTTTCCAAGCATTGGAACAAAGAGATGGAGTGTGAGGGACAGTGTTGCAGAGAAGAAGCAGGTGACCACCATTGAATTCAAGGAAAAAAAACATCTGAAACGTGACCGAGTGTGTCGACTTGATGGTGTGTGTGACAGAGAAGCAGCTGTAAGGAGATGTCATACAAGTCTTCTCTCAAGGTAGTTTATTATTATTATTATTATTATTATCATTATTTTACATGACTTCATAAAAACACTAGATCAGGTGCCCACACTTTTTCAGCAGACAAGCTACTTTTTAAATGACCAAGTTGAGGTGATCTACCCCATATATATATGTAGGTGTGGAAAAAATCACAAGACTACTTCATCTCTACAGAACTGTTTCATGAGCGGTTCCCTCAATCATCAGGAGATTTTAATGGAAGCATTCACATACAGTCGTTTACCAAGCAAAGGTAACACGCAAGGACATTAACACATCCAACACGTACATAGGATTAACCGAAGGAGCGTTCAAAACAAGATGGAATAATCACAACGCCTCCTTTAGAAACCAGACTTTGCGGAATTCTACAGAACTCAGCAAACACATTTGGAACCTCGAAGACAATAATGTTGAATATTCAATAACATGGCAAATTCTTGCATCCAGCACACCTTACAACAGTGGTAATAAAAGATCCAACCTATGCTTGAAAGAGAAACTGTTTATTATATATCATCCAGATCTATCATCCCTCAACAAGCGCAGTGAAATCATTTCAACATGCCGCCACAGACGGAAACACCTCCTAGGTAACACATGAGCCAATCACCACACCCTACGCCTGCCTGTACCCACCCACTCTGTGCTCTATATGAACCATTGTATGTGAATGCTTCCATTAAAATCTCCTGATGATTGAGGGAACCCCTCATGAAACAGTTCTGTAGAGATGAAGTAGTCTTGTGATTTTTTCCACACCTACATATTGCGCTCTACCACGGTATCGAGCACTATTCTCTGGATAATCCAATCAAGATATATATATATCTATCTATATATATATATATATATATATATATATATATATATATATATATATATATATATATATATATATATATATAAAGCAAAATATCCACATATATATGGTGTATTGTGACATGGCCTAAAAACATTGAGACATTAATAAAAAGCCATATTGCCCAGCCCTACCTCATAGTAAAGATTTATTTTCGCAAATTTTTTCAATGCCTGGCTGGCGGTCGACTGACACACCCTCTGCGATCGACATAATTGGCCCCCCTTCTTTAGTTGTCGGTTGTACATTTTTAAAAATTGTTTTCCATATTATATTTGTGTTCTATACCAGGGGTTGGGAACCTTTTGGGCTGAGAGAGCCAAAAAGCCAAATATTTTTAAAATATATTTCCGTAAGAGCCATATAATATTTTTTTTAACACTGAACACAACTAAACACGTGCATTTTTAAGTAAGACCAACATTTCTAGAGTATAATAGGTCTCTTATTCTTTGTAATAACATTGTTATTCTGAAGCTAACTGTGGAGGGGGCGTGGCCTGCGGGCCTGCAGCGACAGGTGTGTAGATGGCCCACCTGGGCCTTGTTATCTAATCACCTGTCGCTCTGTTATAAGCAGCAGCCAGGAGGAGAGACAGGGTTGGGGCTGGAAAAACTATTGCTGGGAAGCAACTGAGAGACTTGTTGAAAAATAAAACAATATTGTAACCCTGAAACAGGCTCTCATGTCAGTGCTTGGGGGTCTGAAGAACCCCCAGGAGGGCAAGCCCCACACTAACCAATAATAAATAAATAACTTCTTACCATTAAATGATAAATAAACGGGTTGTACTTGTATAGCGCTTTTCTACCTTCAAGGTACTCAAAGCGCTTTGACACTACTTCCACATTTACACATTCACACACACATTCATACACTGATGGAGGGAGCTGCCATGCAAGGCGCCAACCAGCACCCATCAGGAGCAAGGGTGAAGTGTCTTGCTCAGGACACAACGGACGTGACGAGGTTGGTACTAGGTGGGGATTGAACCAGGGACGCTCGGGTTGCGCACGGCCACTTTCCCACTGCGCCACGCCGTCCCATTAACGCAACTTCTTGAACAGGTGCGGTAGAAAACAGATGGATGGATTAAAAATGCATGAGAATGTTTTATATTTTGAGCATTATTTTTAACACTGTGATGACAAGTGGAATTATTCATTACTTATCATGTTAAGCAACGTCAGCTCAGATTTATCAGAGCCAGATGCAGTCATCAAAAGAGCCACATCTGGCTCTAGAGCCATAGGTTCCCTACCCCTGTTCTATACGTTAGTTTTTCTTTTTAAAAGCTATGTTAAATGCTAACATGATGCTCAGATTAAATGGATTTTAATTGATTTCAATGGGTGACGTTGGTTTGAGATACAAGTGATAAAAAATCTCTATCAAAGCACCAATTAAGCTTGTAAATATTGTGTTGGTTTTGATTTAACTCTACCTAGAGACAAGACCTTCTTCTTCTTCTTCTTCCTTTGAGGAGGAGCATCGGTCGTTGTTTCCAGGGAAACATTTTCTTCAACTGCAGAAGTCCTTCTGCTGCCAAGGCCTTCCATCGGCTCTGAAGAGCATGTGTGAAGACATGAGAAGAGCGCCGACACATTTCACGTGAGATTGGAGGACCTCGCTCACCATCTGTGTCGTCTGCTTCGTTGACTTCCTTTTTCACTCTCTTCTTCTTCTGTTTGGGCACATCTGTTACATATGCAAACTTGGGTCACGCTAACAAACTGAGAGTGTCCATTTTTCCCCACAGAGTTGCTCACTCACCAGCCATGTCCTCACTTCAGTGTCCACATGGAAGGGAAGAAGAGCAGCATGCTTAATGGAAGACACTTTAAAAAAAAAAAAATCTATTTGCCTACCTTGGCACAGTGGGCAGAGCCCTTTGTCCTCGCTGAAAAGGGATAGGGAAGGACACATTAGGTGGACTTCAAACAACAAGCATCAGTATTGTGCAGCACATGAGAAGACGAGCAAGGAACTTCACCGCTGTCTTTCTGGCCATTCCATTCAAGAATCAAGCAAGGCTGGAGTGAAGCTGAACATACCCTGCTTGGTAAATCCTCTGCTAAGTCTGTGCTCAGCGTCTGCCAGGAGTATGGATTACTCAGGGCAGAGGTCAAACTCTACTACTGGAAGTGTACTGTGACACGACCACTAGTACGAGAGCACTTGGCTGGGGTGGGCTTGGTCTTTCTTAAGGTGCTGCAAAAACACATTTGCCGTTTCTCAAATTGAAGACTTTCCTCAGTACTGTTAGAATAATTATGTATAAAGTTATCACACAACTCTTATGCTTGAAGACCGTTGCTATAGTTACTATCTATTGTGCTCGAGTTGTACTTTTTTATCCGGGCAAAAGTACTTGTTATCTTCCACTGCAAGTTGTCTCGCAGCAGCAGTTTCTGTCTCCAGACCCTGCCTGCTAAACAGCCAAGGATGGACTTCAAGGACCTCAACGAAGATAAGACGACAACACGCAGACAAAGTAGAGACAAGGCGAAATCACTAAATCATTAAAAGATTACAGTTGGTACAAAATGCGGCTGCTAGACTTTTGACAAGAACAAGAAAGTTTGATCACATTACGCCTGTACTGTATATACCTTTATATACATATATACATACATATATACCTATACTGTATATACCTTTATATACATATATACATACATATATACCTATACTGTATATACCTTTATATACATATATACATACATATATACCTATACTGTATATACCTTTATATACATATATACATACATATATACCTATACTGGCTCACCTGCACTGGCTTCCTGTGCACTTAAGATCTGACTTTAAGGTTTTACTAATTACGTATAAAATACTACACGGTCTAGCTCCAGCCTATCTTGCCGATTGTATTGTACCATATGTCCCGGCAAGAAATCTGCCTTCAAAAGACTCCGGCTTATTAGTGATTCCTAGAGCCCAAAAAAAGTCTGCGGGCTATAGAGCGTTTTCCGTTCGGGCTCCAGTACTCTGGAATGCCCTCCCGGTAACAGTTCGAGATGCCACCTCAGTAGAAGCATTTAAGTCTCACCTTAAAACTCATCTGTATATTCTAGCCTTTAAATAGACCTCCTTTTTAAACCAGTTGATCTGCCGCTTCTTTTCTTTTTCTTCTCTGTCCCCCCCTCCCTTGTGGAGGGGGTCCGGTCCGATGACCATGGATGAAGTACTGGCTGTCCAGAGTCGAGACCCAGGATGGACCGCTCGCCTGTGTATCGGTTGGGGACATCTCTACGCTGCTGATCCGACTCCGCTTGGGATGGTTTCCTGTGGACGGGACTCTCGCTGCTGTCTTGGATCCGCTTGAACTGAACTCTCGCGGCTGTGTTGGAGCCACTATGGATTGAACTTTCACAGCATCATGTTAGACCCGCTCGACATCCATTGCTTTCGTTCCCCTAGAAGGGGGGGGGTTGCCCACATCTGAGGTCCTCTCCAAGGTTTCTCATAGTCAGCATTGTCACTGGCGTCCCACTGGATGTGAATTCTCCCTGCCCACTGGGTGTGAGTTTTCCTTGCCCTTTTGTGGGTTCTTCCGAGGATGTCGTAGTCGTAATGATTTGTGCAGTCCTTTGAGACATTTGTGATTTGGGGCTATATAAATAAACATTGATTGATTGATTGACTAGGCCCCCGGTACATTTCATTCTGAATAATCACGTATTGTGCGTGCTGAGCTGCTCGCATGATATGTGTGACCACTCTCTTTAGAGGCAGCCTCAATGATGTTAACTAGGACACTCCTGAATAAATAGAGGAGCGCGTGGGGCTGTACCTCAGAGCGTGGTGGGAGACTTTAACTGAGTGTGCAGCCCCAAACGTTTCTCCTCATGTGCCAAATTGTCTCTGCCTGATTCCTTGCTTCTTGTCTTGTTTAATAGATGGTTCGGTGTTTGAACCTGACAAGTACAATTCATTATACACTAGGAACTCTGCATACTTAGTTCCGGAGGGTGCCAGTGTACAGGCTTATTTTCAGATTGCCAACATACCCATGGCCAATATGTTTTCAAAATATTATTTATTGTTATGATGTATACATTTTTTTAATAAGACTAAAAAAAGTTATACAGTACAGTACAGGCCAACATTTTGGACACAATCTGTCCTCATTCAATGTGTTTTCTTTATTTTCATGACTATTTACATTGTAGATAGTCACATCAAAACTATGAATGAACACAAGTGGAGTTATGTACTTAACAAAAAAAGTGAAATAACATGTTTTATATTCTAGTTTCTTCAAAATAGTCACCCTTTATTCTGATTACTTTTTCCTACACTCTTAGGATTCTCTCCATGAGCTTCAAGAGGTAGTCACCTGAAATGGTTTTCACTTCTCAGGTGGTCTTGAAGCTCATGGAGAGAATGCCAATAGTGTGCAAAGCAGTAATCCGAGCAAAGGGTGGCTATTTTGAAGAAACTAGAATATAAAACATGTTTTTCAGTTATTTCACCTTTTTTTGTGAAGTGCATAACTCCAAATGTGTTCATTCATAGTTTTGATGTGACTATCTACAATGTAAATAGTCATGGAAATAAAGAAAACACATTGAATGAGGAGAAGGTGTGTCCAAACTTTTGGCCTGTACTGTACTGTATAACATTTTTTTAGTCTTATTAAAGAAAATGTATGCATCATAACATGCATCCATCCATCCATTTTCTATTGCTTGTTCCTTTTTAGGGTTGCAGGGGGTTGCTGGAGCCTATCTCAGCTGCATTCGGGCGGAAGGCGGGGTTATGCAAATAATATGTTGAAAACATATTGGCCACTACAATGTAAATAGTAAACAGTAGTAAAGAAAATAATTAGTTTTTATCCCACAAAAATAGTTTTGCAATACAGTATATAACAATGTAATTGGGTGATCAGCTTTTTTTCAAGTTTAAAATATGGATTTTTTTTCTGTCAAAATTGAGAGAACGAATGCATTAAGTAAAAAACATAATAATAATTTAAAATATTTAAATGATAGATGGGTTGCACTTGTATAGCGCTTTTTTACCTTCAAGGTACTCAAAGCGCTTTGACACTACTTCCACATTCACACACACATTCACACACTGATGGAGGGAGCTGCCATGCAAGGCGCTAACCAGCACCCATCAGGAGCAAGGGTGAAGTGTCTTGCTCAGGACACAACGGACGTGACGAGGTTGGTACTAGGTGGGGATTGAACCAGGGACGCTCAGGTTGCACACGGCCACTCTCCCACTGCGCCACGCCGTTTGATTGAAGCCCATTTTTTCATGAGCCAGAACTGGCCCCCGGGCCTTCAGTTTGACACCTGGGACTTAGGGGTGTGTTGAGTGCACCATGTGGGCACTGACTGTGCACTGCGGCGTTTGCAGTTGACAGCTTGGGAGAGACTAACATCTTCAGTGTTTTCTAGGAGTCGATTTATTTCTGGCAAGCCTTGATAAAAAAATGTGGTTGGCCACAAATAGATTTACTAACTACGTGATCACCCTATGAATCCAGCTCTTAAGAAGACAGAGCAGGAGGGATCAGTGTTGCCAACTTAGCGAGTTTGTCGCTATATTTAGCAAGTATTTAGAGCCTTCTATAGACTCTTAAGCGGCTCAGTCTCGTCGGTGACACAACATTGCTGTTTGCGGCAGATGAACTGCTTTACGGTAGACGAAGACGTGACTGCTGTTGTTGTGTGTTGTTACCGTGCTGAGAGGAGGTTAATTAAACTGCCTAACAATAAACCAACATTAGAAACCAAGAACTCGCCCTCAATCATTCTACAGTTATAACGTCATTGGGCAGACAAGTTGTTTATATTGTGGGAAAGCGGACGTTAAAACAGGCTGTCGACACGTCACTCAGGTCCGCATGGAGCTGGAGGGGGCGTGGCTTCCAGCCCTGAATTTCGGAAGATTTGTCCCTGGAGGTTTTCAAGAGAGGCGCTGAATTTCGGGAGTCTCCCGGAAAATCCGGGAGGGTTGGGAAGTATGCATACGCTGCACAATGCTCCAGGTACTCCGGCTTCCTCCCACCTCCAAAGACATGCACCTGGGGATAGGCCCCTCCCACCTCCAAAAGACATGCACCTGGGAATAGGTTGATTGGCAACACTAAATGGTCCCTAGTGTGAGAATGTTGTCTGTCTATCTGTGTTGGCCCTGCGATGAGGTGGCGACTTGTCCAGGGTGTACACCGCCTTCTGCCCCATTGGAGCTGAGATAGGCGCCAGCGCCCCCCGCGACCCCAAAGGGAATAAGCGGTAGAAAATGGATGGATGCTGCACAATGTACATGCATGCTTGTCTGGGTGTACCTGCCCTCTGCAACTAGCACCACACTGCTGGAACTTTGCCCCTACTAGCTTGGTCAGAGGGGAGTGACGTAACAGTGATATCTGTCTGACGTCACTCAAATACGGAAGTGCGCATACTATAACAAACAAGGTACTTATGCCTTTTTAACAGTTTTAGTGTTTTGTAATGAATAATATTACTTCACATACTAACCTGCGGTAGAGGCGGCAGCTCCCTGGGTTGCAATTTCTACGAAGACAACATATTATAAGCTACAGATAATCAAAAGTTATGTGAAACACGTTTTAGCAGCAATCTCACTAGCTATCATGCTAACTTAAGAGTTACTTCGTAATAGAAACATTACCTTTGAGGCGCCATTGTCCATATTCCGTTTGGGTTGTTATATTATTATTTAAAAGTGTGTAGTGGAATAAACACACCACATTTAAAACCGTTATTTGCTTATATTCCCTGTAAACTACATGAAATAAAAGATTCTAAAACGACCCGGATGTATTTCCGGGGGAGGGGGCGGAGTCGATGTCTATCTTCTTTTCAAAATAAAAGCTCACACAAAACAACTTACTTGGGGTCAGCAGAAATAAGGTTTATTGGGCATATGTTGCAAGCTTGTTATTGTAAATAATGTAAATAATTCAATATATGATTTTTGATGATTAACTTGTGCGATGAATGTATTTTGCTGATAGTATATATATGTACCATGAATTGATTAAATGGGTTGTACTTGTATAGCGATTTTCTACCTTCAAGGTACTCAAAGCGCTTTGACACTACTTCCACATTCACACACACATTCACACACTGATGGAGGGAGCTGCCATGCAAGGCGCTAACCAGCACCCATCAGGAGCAAGGGTGAAGTGTCTTGCTCAGGACACAACGGACATGACGAGGTTGGAATTGAACCAGGGACCCTCGGGTTGCGCACGGCCACTCTTCCACTGCGCCACGCCGTCCCTGGTTCAATTCTAACCTCGTCATGTCCATTAACATGGACCTCGACTTTAACAAGTTGAAAAACTTATTCGGGGGTATCGATCCGTTGTGGTGAAGAAGGAGCTGAGCCAGAAGGAAAAGCTCTCAATTTACCAATCGATCCACGTTCCCATCCTCGCCTATGGTCATGAGCTTTGGGTCATGACCGAAAGGACAAGATCACGGGTACAAGTGGCCCAAATGAGTTAAGGGCTCTCCCTTAGCTCTGTCATCTGGGATGAGCTCAAAGTAAAGCCACTGCTCCTCCACATCGAGAGGAGCCAGATGAGGTGGTTCGGGCATCTGGTCAGGATGCCACTCGAACGCCTCCCTAGGGTAAGAGGGCCATAGGGAAGACCCAGGACATGTTGGGAAGACTTTCTCCCAGCTGGCCTGGAAACGCCTTGGGATCCCCTGTGAGGAGCTGGACCAAGTTGTATGGGCTTCCCTGCTTAGGCTGCTGCCCCCGTTACCCGAGCTCAGATAAGCAGAAGAAGATGGATGGATGTTTGTAAACATTGGACACAAAAGCATATCTCAGTTCGCGCACTTCAATGATTTGCATTTTGAGCTACACTGACGGGGAAGAGTGCAGCAAAATGCAGTGCACTGCAAATGTTGCACTCGCACACTTACAGTTCAGTACTTACATCATATATGTTACATCATTCTACAATATATAACCATTTGCTCTACATTTTTATTACATACATGCACTTGACAAATCCCTTAGATCAAAAAGTACATCACACACAAAATATTTTTCCTTAAGACAGGCCACTTTGATGTCTCAACCTGTGTTTTATGCTTCCTTGCCACATCAAGGATGCTCTTGTTGAAAAAGTCTTACATGTTTACTGCGATACCAAAGCTCACCTGTGTCCGATAGAAGGAACAAAATACAGGGTTTAAGGCGTCAAAGACAAATCATTTTTGCAAAGTTCCAAAGTAAACATCACCAAGAAACTTGAACATAGCGGGCTAGTCTGCCCCTGGATGGAGAGGACTTCCCCATCAGGACTCATTCTTGCACCTGGTTCCTGCAAGGATGACACCAACGCTGTAGCATTGTTTTCAATAAATCTTCTTCAATCTTCCAGCTGACCCAGTCCTTGATTGTTCATCAAAAGGATGCGGTACACTTTACACTTACTTCCTAAAGGTGACAATCCATTCATGTAAATCACAATATTTCCTTGCTTCCCCTTATTTTTAATTGTGAATGGCAACTACTCAAGTTATTCCCTCGCCTTTCGCTAGAAGCCAAGATTGATGATTGAGAGTGGTTAGGATTCACTGCATTTTCCAGTGTGGGTACACTTGTGCACTCAAAATGCTAAGTGTAAGTACAGAAGTGCACAGCATTAGACGCCGACCACCCTCAACCATCGCAATGTTGGCTGAGAGTGAAAGCTGAGACTGACTGGAGTAGTTTCAGTTCCCAAATAAAGTTACAAGCAGCGATGATCGGGGCTTTGGGACGGCGGCCGCACAATGCTGTGTAGTCACGTCCTATCCGATGACTACTGACCATCAAACATTTGCAGGAAGATTGATGCATGTGGAAGGAAGTTATGTTTATGTCAGCCCTAACCTTAAATCCTTCTGTTTAGAAGATCTGATCATTTAAAGTGAAGAAATGACAGTGTCAGAATAATTGTATCTAAGTTGTCACAAAACTTTGTGTTTCAATGAGTTCCTGACGAGCAGACAAAAGCTGTCTTTGATCTTACTTATCAAAAGGCTTGTAAAACTCCACTCTGTAGAATGGGAAGCGACATGAAGGCGTCGGTTTCTTTCTTCTGTTTTAATCCACAGGAAGATTTTGTCTTGACCCGAGATCTACAAAGCGGAGAGGAAGCAGGACCTGATTCCCCTCCAGGCACCTTTTCTTTAAACTGTTTTGTGACCAAAGGCAGCAACTGTTTACGACCCCCGTCCTTTAGAAACAGCGAAAGTTCAAATAAAAGAGGAGGCGTACAATCTTTCATCAGACCCTGGTGGAGACTCTACAAGAGTACAGCCCAGACATTTCTCCTCAATTGAGCTAAATTTCATTCTGTCTCTGTTTTAATTCCTTGCTTCTTGTCTTGTTTAGTAGATGTCTTCAATGTTTGAACCTGACAGACAGTTTGATGGTTGATGGCGAAGAGCACTTCTTCGCCCAACCTCGAATAGGTACATCATCAACATTTCAACCAATTCTGATCAAGATCAGATTTTTTGGAGCCGAGCTATAGATGTTGATATATTGTGGCGAGCCATCAAATCAAAGTTTGCTGCCATGCCACGCCCACATCCTATGGCGTAGGCAACATTTATTCGCAATTTATCAGTTTAGCATCTGTCTCTGGTCACCTAAAGGGAAGGAATGATTGTTTGATTGGTGATGATGGTCAGAAGCTGTCGACACATCCGACACCGTCATTATCATTTCTACCAATTAAGACCAAGACGAGTTATTAACATTTTGTGCTCTTTTGCGAACCAGCAGATGATAGTTTGGCTCTATGCCAGCCCCACATCTTATGGTACTGGCAGAGTTCATTCCCAACTTACTATCACCCATCTGTCGAGTATGTGTCATTTTAACCCAAGCTTATTCGGTCCAAGTCCCTAGGAGGAGTTAGTTAAAGTACGACCCCTGTTTGTTTTCATGAGGGCCGACTTCCTGTTTGTTTTCAGGCATGGGTTCTTGAGACTTTTACACAGGTCTTGTCCTGATAGACGTCGCCAGCGATGTTCGTGATGATACGTGAAACTGATGGAAAGGGATAATTTTTTTCTAGTTTTCGACAGGCGCTAGAGCACAGGTGTCAAACTCAAAACCCGGGGGCCAAACCTGGACCGCCACGATATTTTACGTGGCCCACGAAAGCCTGGAAATAATATGCGTTAATAAAATGCTTCATCTTTTCTAACTAAATATATTTGTTCTTTCCCTTTTCAAATTAAAAATCATGTACTGCCTGCAATTGCATATCTTTTAAAATTCAAAATCTAAATATTTATGAATTTTAAAATATCAGTATTCTAAAAATATTTTTTGTTAAAATAAACACTGTACTAAAATATCTGCCTGACTCATGATTTCAAAACAAAATATAATTCAAATTGAAAATACATTTAACGGTTAAATTCCGCCGACTGAGTTTTTTTTAACTGTAAAATCAAGATTGGTATTATTTTTTTTCATACACAGTAAGACACTAAAACATTAAAAAACAAACAATAAAAAACATTAAAACAAAAAGATTTCACGGTAAAAAAACAGGCATCTCTGTTGCTTAAATTTTACCGCTAAAACAGTGATGTTGTTTATCCATTCCATTCATCCATCCATCCATCCATCCATCATCTTCCGCTTATCCGAGGTCGGGTCGCGGGGGCAACAGCCTAAGCAGGGAAACCCAGACTTCCCTCTCCCCAGCCACTTCGTCTAGCTCTTCCCGGGGGATCCCGAGGCGTTCCCAGGCCAGCCGGGAGACATAGTCTTCCCAACGTGTCCTGGGTCTTCCCCGTGGCCTCCTACGGGTTGGACGTGCCCTAAACACCTCCCTAGGGAGGCTTTCGGGTGGCATCCTGACCAGATGCCCGAACCACCTCATCTGGCTCCTCTCGATGTGAAGGAGCATCGGCTTTACTTTGAGTTCCTCCCATTCCATTCCATTTATTCCATTTTTTTATATGTAGTCAAAAACAACACAGCTTTTACTGTACAATTCTGCTGACTGAGCTGCCAGTTTTTAAAGTCTAATTTAAATATTTTTTTCAGCTTATGTAAAAAAATATATTGTAAATGTATCATATATACATAGATGGGGCGGTATGGCTGGGTTGGTAGAGTGGCCGTGCTAGCAACTTGAGGGTTGCAGGTTCGATCCTTGCTCCCGCCATCCTAGTTACTGCCGTTGTGTCCTTGGTTTAAATGTAACTTATATATTGGGTTTCACTATGTATAAGAGCTTTGAGTCACTAGAGAAAAGCGCTATATAAATATAATTCACTTCACTATGTATATATATATATATATATGTATACATATAAATATATTTTCATATATTACTCATGGTTAAAAGTGGCCCTCTGAGGGCAACCATAACTGTGATGTGGCCCTATCACAGTTGTACACCCCTGCACTTGAAGGCCAATTTGTGTTCGGGAACCCTAAAATCTCCAAAATGTTGCCAGACCGGACGCGTTTGCAAAAAAAGTGAGTTTTCGTGCATATTAAAAGCTGCAATAGTCTGATTGAAGTGGGAGGAGATTGATAAAAGAAAGCAAATTTGATAGGGACTTCACAGGTTTTGCTGCTCGGGTGCTAATTAAAAAGAAGTAGAAGAGGAAGCGAGTAAACATTGCTAGTATCCTTAGAATTGGGGGTTAAGTCCCCAAAAATTATTCCCGGCCGTGGCCACCGCTGCTGCCCACTGCTCCTCTCAAATGATAAAGGGTGATGGGTCAAATGCAGGGAATAAATTCACCGCACCTAGTGTGTGTGTGTGTGTGTGTGTGTGTGTGTGTGTGTGTGTGTGTGTGTGTGTGACAATCATTGCTACTTTAATTTTGACTTTAGGGTAAGTGCACTATGCACACGGTCAAAACTGGAGCCCTCAGTGCGCTAACTGAAGTGTACTGACAGAAGTCGATTTGAGAGCGAGGCAATACTGTTTTTGTGCAGGTATATAAAAGTAAAGAACATAACGACAAGATCTTGTGTTAAAATTGGCGTGCATAGAAGTGTCGCAGGTTGTGAGTGTACGTCTTTTAGGAGTCTGTGGAGGGTCGTATCCAGCTTGCAGGAACCCACTGTGGCTCTTCCTGCGCCTCTTGTACGGCTGTCAGCAACTGGAGACAGGACTCCTGCAAGTCCTCGTTGACGATCACATGATCAAAGAACTGAGCGAAGTGCGACTCCATCTTGTGGGCGGCCTCCTCCATCTCCTGGAAGTCTTCATCCTATCGGAGTAAACGGGGTTAAACAGGCTCACAATTCTAGCGGAGTACGTTGGAAAAGAGGTGGAGAGATTGAATCGTTGAATCATAGCCGAGCGAGGGTGCTCACTTTGAACGGGCGGTTGATGTGGTAGTCAGTGGTGATGTAGGAGTTCTGTCTGGTCTCCCTCAGTTGCTCCGGCGGCGGCGGCTTCACGTAGATGATGTACGCCCGCAGGTCATGTGTTCTCACCGCCTGAATGGCCTGAGGACAAGCGGGAGGTTCTTTCTCAATGACAATTTTCTACAAGTAACCATCATTTTGTAAAGTATGGTTATCTACAAAGCCCAAACGCATCACGTTGTGTAAATGGTAAATAAAAATAATACAATAAAAACAGAATAATAACTTATATTTAATTAAATAGACTGCAAAGATAAGATACTTAATGTTCAAACTGGAAAACGTTGTTATTTTTTACAAATATTAGCTCATTTGGAATTTGATGACTGCAAAATGTTTCAAAAAAGCTGTCACAGGTGGCAAAAAAGAGTGAGAACGTTGAGGAATGCTTATCAAACACTTACCTGCAGGTGAACAGGCTAATTGGGAACAGGTGGGTGCCATGATTGGCTATAAAAGCAGCTTCCATGAAATGCTCACACTCATTCACAAACCAGGACGGGGCGAGGGTCACCACTTTGTCAACAAATGCCTGCGCAAATTGTTTAAGAACAACATTTCTCAAGCAGCTATTGCAAGAAATTTAGGGATTTCACCATCTACACTCTGTAATATCATCAAAAGGTTCAGAGAATCTGGAGAAATCTCTGCAGGTAAGCGGCAATGCCCATGACCTTCTGCCCCGAGATACTACATCAAAAAGCGACTTCAGTGTGTAAAGGATATCACCACATGGGCTCAGGAACACTTCAGAAAACCACAATCAGTAACTACAGTTTGTCGCTACATCTGTAAGTGCAAGTTAAAACTCAACTATGCAAAGCAAAAGCCATTTATCAACAACACCCAGAAACGCCACCTGATTTGCTGGGCTCAAGGTCATCTAAGATGGACTGATGCAAAGTGGAAAAGTGTTCTGTGATCTGACGAGTCCGCATTTCAAACTGTTTTTGGAAACTGTGGACGTCGTGTCCTCCGGACCAAAGAGAAAAAGAACCATCTGGATTGTTCTAGGCGCAAAGTGTAAAAGGCAGCAAGTGTGATGGTATGGGCGTGTATTAGTGCCCAAGGCATGGGTAACTTACACATCTGTGAAGGCACCATTAATGCTGAAAGGTACATATAGCTTTTGGAGAAACATTTGTTGCCATCCATGAACGCCCCTGCTTATTTCAGCAAGACAATACCAAGCCAGGTGTTACAACAGTGTGGCGTCATAGTAAAATAATGCAGGTAATAGACTGGCCTGCCTGTAGTCAGACATTGAAAATGTGTGGTGCAATATTGAAGGCTAAAATATGAGGCAGGAGACTGTTGAACAACTTAAGCTGTACATCAAGCAAGAATGGGAAAGAATTCCACTTCCAAAATGTGTCTCCTCAGTTCCCAAATGAGTGTTGTTAAAAGGAAAGGCCATGTAACACACTGGTAAAAATGGCTCTGTGACAACTTTTTTGCAATGTGTTGCTGCCAATAAATTCAAAGTTCATGATTATTGAAAAAAAAAAAAAAAAAAAGAAGTTTCTCAGTGTGAACATGAAATATCTTGTCTTTGGAGTCTATTCAATCGAATATAAGTTGAAAAGGATTTGCAAATCATTGTATTCTCTTCTTTTTTTTACCATTTACACAACGTGACAACTTCACTGCTTCTGGGTTTTGTACTTACATTTGGTTCTATGTCAATCACACAGATCTTCCCGCTGTTTAAAACGTCCTTCACTGCTTCCCTGCTCGTGCCGTACAGATTCCCTTTATAGCCGCCGTACTCCAGGAACCTGCACGTCATTGTGGGTGAAAACAACAACACTTGCTGTCAAAATGAGTAAGTGTGAAATTTCAAAACACACCTGAGCAGTCAATTTGAAGCACATCCGAGCAGTCAAGTGACACTGCATCTTATTAAAGTAACCCAAGCAGCACTTTAGTATCAATTGAGCACTTGATTGAAAGGGACTTGCTCTAAAGTTGCTCCTTAATCTTGTTTAGAAGTGATAGCACCCAACCAAAAAGTAAGGAAATCAGTCTAGACCTCAGATTGAAGATATTGCAGTAGGAAATGGATTCATAATGCCCCATTACTGGGTGGATCTCCCGTGAGAGGAAGAGTCTGCAGTCTGCTTAAATTGGTGGTAAGCCCCACTCTACATAGCAAGTGATTCTGAAGTAAAAGTTGGAACTGCCACACAACACATTTTGAGATGTCCAACACTCGACTGCCGTCTGGCGGCTAAAGTGGACAGTACACCCCCCCACCCCCATTTGTCACGTTTCATGTGTCAGGTAGAACGCGACGAAGGGAGCCGTATGAATCCCCTTCCTACCGTAGATGCTCATCTCAAGGGAAAAGGACATGCTGCCATTTCTGAGCTTCTCTCAGTCTCTAGAACAGCTGGGAGTTGCATCTTTGCAATTAGGGCTGCAGCTATCAATTATTTGAGTAATTGAGTAATTTATCGATGATTCAAATAATCAAATAAAACACACTTTCTTGCTTCAATGCGTCTTTTAGGGAACATTGTTAAAATAAGGATTTTGGCTCATGACCTTTAAACTTTCTTCTTAAGAATGCAGATAACACTGGAATTGCACTTTTACCATGGGAGCATCACTATGTGTTATTCTTTTTTTTTTAATAAGTACAAAAAAAAAGAAGAAAACTTTTGTAGCTTAAACCAGGTAAAATGTAACAAATAAAGAACCAAACTAAAAACAAAACAACTCTCTGATAAAGTTTGATTATTTGCGTGACAAAGTATTTCAAATGTAACACATAAACATTTGAAAATGTATTAGAGATGCTACATTTTTAGACACCAACTCATTAGCATTAACATATAAACTGTATATGCTAACACGTCCGCACAAAACCCCATGTGAATAAAACATTCATTATTCAATTCGAACATATGATGGCATTAGCTGCCAAAATATACTTTTACCACTTGTATGCTTGTTTTCTGCTCTTAAATATGCAGGATGTGTTCTGGTAACGTGTTGCATCAACATTTAGTGCTAAAGTGAAACGCCAGCTACATTTGACAGTGCATACATTTCACCACATCATTTATGGGTTCTTCCGAGGATGTCGTAGTCGTAATGGTTTGTACAGTCCTTTGAGACATTTGTGATTTAGGGCTATATAAATAAACATTGATTGATTGATTGACCACAATGTCTGTTCTATTTTGTTTGAAATACCTCTCTATTGTCTTCTTTGGGCCTTTTGCCCTCTTTCTCCCTCTTCTTTGAGATATATATCTCTTGGCAGGACGCTATGATCACACACTGCAAAAACTGAAATCTAAGTAAGATTAAATATCTCAAATAAGAGTGATATTTGCTTATTTTCAGTCTGATAAGATAATTTTTCTCACTAAGAAGATTTTATGTTTCAGTCATTTACTTTTTTAAGGGTTTTGGTCCTAAATGATGTCAGTAAGATATTACAGCTTGTTGCTGAGATGTGATGACCTATATTGTTTCCTGTGGTTTCCTGTGGACGGGACTCTCGCTGCGGTCTTGGATCCGCTTGAACTGAACTCTCGCGGCTGTGTTGGAGCCACTATGGATTGAACTTTCACAGTATCATGTTAGACCCGCTCCACATCCATTGCTTTCGGTCCCCTAGAGAGGGGGGGTTGCCCACATCTGAGGTCCTCTCCAAGGTTTCTCATAGTCAGCATTATCACTGGCGTCCCACTGGATGTGAATTCTCCCTGCCCACTGGGTGTGAGTTTTCCTTGCCCTTTTGTGGGTTCTTCCGAGGATGTTGTAGTCGTAATGATTTGTGCAGTCCTTTGAGACATTTGTGATTTGGGGCTATATAAATAAACATTGATTGATTGATTGATTGAGTAAAACATGCTTGAAACTAGAATATCAAGTGTTGCAAAGCTGTGTCATCAACACTCACAAGTATAAAACTACCTTTTGGAAGTAATCATTTCTTACTTCAAGCATGAAAAAAAAAAATCATGATGCCGAGCACATATCATTATGTCAAGATAATGGCACTAGCATTTACTTCATTTAAGAATATTTTGCAACATATTGAGCAAAAAGGTCTAATTTTTTATTACTACCAAGAAAAGTGCACTTGTTATTAGTGAGAATATACCTTTTTTAAGCTATTTTTGGGTTCATTGAAGTTAGCTAATTTTCCTTGTTTTGGAAAGTTTTGACAAGCCCAATTTTCTTGTTCTATTGGCAGATGATTTTGCTTACTTCAAATAAAATACCCCTCATTTTTGTATTTTTTTCCCCCTTGTTTTTGAACACTGACTTTTTGCAGTGTGTGCTTACCTCTATATTTCTAGTTATTAACGGGGCGAGATGAGAAGGTCACACCTGTTTTTGTACACCATGTTGTCAAAGACCTCTCGGCTGGTGAAGTGATATTCTCTGCCGAACTCCTCGTATCCTTTGGGTGCTCTTGTTGTGTCTGAGAGAGAAGAAGAGACATGTTTGCCATTTGAGTTCTTCTTGGAGTCAAGCTAATTGAGAGCAATTCTACGTCTCATACGAGGTGTTGCGCCTTGGAATGTGTTGGGATTCATTTCAATCAGGGACCTGCGCAGTTCATTGACTCCCACACCTGACGGACCTGCAGCAGACAGAAGGTGTGACAAAAGTGTTTTCTCCACAGGTATATAGGAAAGAAGGAATAATATGTACCTAGGAGGGCGATGAGACGGTGCACATCCTCTCTGCTGCGCTGGTAGCGCACCACCTCCTCATAGGTGCAGATGAGGGCGCTGTTGCAGCTATTAGGACAGTGGGTGGGGCAGGACGTCAGGGCGGTGCTGCGCCGCCTGCGACAGAGACGCAAGCTGTGCCTGAACCCAGCTGAGAAAAAAAAAAACATGTTAAGCTATCTACACCTTGTAAATAATAATTTTTAAGTCCAAGTGAGAGTTTGAAGACACACCTAAGTACACGCCCACAAAGTTGCTGCTTAAGTCATCACCCTCTGGATTGATGGGAAAACAAATGGGAGACAAAAAACACAAATCATTCCCTTCAGTATACTTCAATAATAGAAGTAAGTGTATACAGTGTACTTAGTCCGTGAGTGCGCACACTTTGATAGTACAGTGGTGATGCAATCCATTACTGCGTCCGCACACTTACTGGAAATGACATATTGCTATCTTTAATGACATCACGTCGTGAAAGGTTGTTGTTAAAATGGGGGAATATTTCACATGTCAAGATGACATCAGAAGAAAAGTTGCTCTTCTTTTTTTCACTACAACATGGCGGAACCATCCTTGTGTTGGAGGATAAATAGGTTTTGGCACCGGCATCTAGACCAGGTTTATTTGACCAGTGGTGTGCCGTCGGGGCCAGCAAGACCTTCTGTGCAGGCCTAACATAACCACAAATCATCATCATAATTAAAGATTAAAGTATTTTTTATTTGACATTCCTTAAATACCAAAAATTATTCATATTCTCTTCTTGTCATATTATGCTCCTTCTAGCGCTGTTATGTTTTTAGTTTATAGAGTTTTTATCCAATCAGGATTTAGCGGTACCAAATCTGCCCGAGGCCTTCAGAATCAATAGTGTGAACGGGGACATTCAGTTGATAGATAATTGAATTAGCCAATCAGATCACGAGTTGTTTTCAGTAAGGTCTTCCAGCTGGCCTAAGGCAGATATATATTGTGATGTTATGAGTCAGGTGACATAAGAACTCCATGTGAGTTTTTCCTTGCCCTTTTGTGGGTTCTTCCGAGGATGTCGTAGTCGTAATGGTTTGTACAGTCCTTTGAGACATTTGTGATTTAGGGCTATATAAATAAACATTGATTGATTGATTGATTACCCAGCATGCCACAGTAGTGAGGATCATGTTCAGTAGCCCCGTTCAGGTTGTTGAATGTAACTTGAGCACGCTGTGGAGTAAACTTTAAGAAGTAACGCCTCGTCCGCGTCTTTAATGATTAAACGAGACAACACATATGTTTGCGAGGACATTTTCAAGAAGGCTGTTTAAAGAGAAACTACATCTTGTGAGACCATGTCGGCCAACACCGGAAGCAAGCTCAGCTGTCCCGGCGATGAAATGGGGAAATGCCCGCCACACAACCAGGTGTACACTGGCGTATACGGCGTCCAGTGGGTGCTACAAATTGGGAGTTCATAGATTTTATTTCTTTATTTTTTCACGTTTAATATGTTTTTTGCTATTTTAATTTTGACATTACCACATAAGGTATGTTTTAATTGCTGATGCGGGTTTATTGATTTGTAAATGCGCCAGAAATTAACCCCTTTTGTTCAATGCCCAGTAAATGTGTTTCTGTATAGTATTTCTCCAGCAAAGGTCATGTGGTGACATCAATGACAGTTTTTTGAGAGGTCATCATTGAAGTCGGACATCACTGAAGGCCTAGGTGGGAAACGCACGGCCCGCCACCAATCTAAGTCTAAGATAGATCTGACCAATCTAGGTCTATGAGCATGAACTGATCAGGATTACTTGGATGAGAAGCGAAACATCTTCTAAAACAAACTGAACAGCCTTCCATTCCAGTTGCAATGGATTAAAATGCCCTGAGGAGACACTAAGTGTCAGGCTTGTTTGGTCATGTTTTAGTTTTCCCTCTCTGTTTGTTTTATTTCCTGTCATCGCTCTTATCTTTGTTCAGTTTCCTGCTTGTCTACCTGAGTGCTAATTGGTACCTGGCCACACCTGGTGTCAATCAGCCAGCTGCTATTTTGACCTGTTTTGCCCTCCAGTCAGTACCGGAGTAATGTAAGCTGTATGCTGTGGACTGTTTGCAGCTTGCTGTCTTCTTGTTCCTTGTTTCCTGCTTTCTGGTTCCTGGTTTGTGTTTTTCTTAAATTTTGGACATTAAATCATGTTTTCCTGCACCAAACCTGCCATCTCTGCATCTTGGGGCCCGTCACCACCAACACGTGACACTAAGCTTGCCTTATTGTGTCTTTTTCAGAAGAGACACACAGCTGGCTCCCTGGACTCTGACCAGAGGACAGCAGGCGTTTAAAGTAACCAAATGGAAAGGAGAGGAGTTTCTGTATTCATTGCCTGCTCCTAAGTGCCAAAAGAGTGGAACATTGCACGCGTGGAGAAAGAGTAAGACACATTGCGAGCGCAAACAGTCTGCAAGCGAGTAAAAAGATGCAGCATGCAGAATGAGTGTAAAACTAATCCACACGCACACAAAATGAATCTGTGTGCAAGCAGACAGGCAACACGCATGGTGTCATTTTTACGCGCAAAGATTTTTGCACGGTTTTAATCATGAATTTTCACCACTTGACTTAGTCGCTCGCATTCCACTACATAGCCAAGATGGCAACTCATGTAGGTGGCGAAAGTGCGATACTGCATGTTGCCTTACTTTATCAATGTGAACGCACATTTGCACTCAAAATGGTGCAGGTCACATTAAGAAGCCTCTACTCAAAAGTAGGGATGTCTGATAATATCGGACTGCCGATAAATGCATTAAAATGTGAATTCGAAAATTATCGGTATCGGTTTCAAAATTATTGGCATCGGTTTTAAACAGTCAAATTTATGGCTTTTTAAATTGCCGCTGTTTCCACGGACATGGAGGGGTACAGCGCGCCAACCCACCAAAAAGGCATTTCCTTTGCGTGCCGACCCAGTCACATAATCTCTACGTTTTTTCACACACACACACACACACACACACACACACACACACACACACACACACACACACACACACACACACACACACACACAAACGCACGCACGCCGCTGTGTACACGGACGTAGGATGAAGAACAGAGCGCCAACAAACCTTAAAGTCACTGCCAGTTACATAATATCTACGGCTTTTCACACAAACAAGTGAATGCAAGGCATACTTGGTCAACAGCCATACAGGTCACACTGAGGGTGGCCGTATAAACAACTTTAACATTGTCACAAATATGCGCCACACTGTGAACCCACACCAAACAAGAATGACAAACACATTTCGGGAGAAGATCCGCACTGTAACACAACAGTCCAAATACCCAGAACCCCTTGCAGCACTAAGTCTTCCGGGACGCTACAATATACACCACCGCACCGGCCCCCCAAACCTGCACTTTCTTAGACTTAGACTTTGTGAAAGTCAAAGTATAGTATTTCCCATAGTTGTAGTGGGTATCAGGATGATCTCAGGGAGACCATGTCCCAAATTCCAAGCTGCAGTTTTGATGCATGTTAAAAAAAAAAAAATGCACTTTGTGACTTCAATAATAAATATGGCAGTGCCATGTTGGCATTTCCATAACTTGAGTTGATTTATTTTGGAAAACCTTGTTACATTGTTTAATGCACCCAGGGAGGCATCACAACAAAATTAGGCACAATAATGTGTTCATTCCACCACTGAATATAACGGTATCGGTTGATATCGGAATGGGTAATTAAGAGTTGGACAATTTTGGAATATTGGCTAAAAAGCCATTATCGGACATCCTTACTTGAAAGGTAAATCATCTTATCATGTCTAACTTTAAAAGAGAAAAGCGATTAAGGCAATGGGGATGAATAAATGATCCAATGTTTAAACTCTCACCGTCTCTGAGTTCCTCTGACGTGCCGCATCAAAAAGCAGATAAAAAGAAGCAAATCATACAAAAAATTGATAACATAAACATATCTGTATTACAAGGAAGCTAGGGCGTACAAGGCAAAGCATATTCATCTAACAAAGACTTACCTACCAGATTCAAAAGCTTCCTCATCTGGCAGAAAGAGAAAAGAAGTGTGGAGTTTGTCAGAAATGTGTTTTTTACATGATAATTATGCTCTGGGAGAAGAGTTACCTGCTTCGACACATTTCTCATCAATGGCGTTTAGGTCCTCCTCTGTGGGAAGGAGATGGAAATGAACAAATTCAGTCCGTGTGAAAAAAGGCCTGAGGTGAAAGGTGAAATGAGGCGTACCTTCCTCCACAGTGCTCACTGTTTGTCAGCAAGTGACAAAGAGAGACGTGACTTTAATATGTGGGCACATGAAATGAAAGTGCTATTGATTCAGCTCACGTGTGTGAATGCAGGCGTGCGCTTGGTAAGGCTCAGACCACAGGAAGTCTCTTTGCTTCCTGCAACATCCACGTGAAAATCCCAATGACTTCATTTGCTGGTGTTGGCGGCACAGAGCTGAACTGACCGTTTCAGCAAGTTGCTGGAGGGAATAAGGCCCGCGCAGGCGGTGCTGTTGGGCAGTTTTGTGGCCTGCCACCAGAGGGCGTCGGTCTGGTCTACGATCTCCAGGATGTCACCTTTCTTGAAGTGCATGCCAGCGTCTGCACAGGGGATGGTGGGGTCCTGCTGCGGGCTGTAGTCCACCATAGCTCGCACGTGCAGCTGATGCGTGACCAGATGAGTCAGGTGGATAACGAGAGTAGGAAAAGAGCACGACTTACCATGGTGTAGTTGTGAATCGGCCTGTCGGTGATGGGAACCACTTTGAACATGATGGTGCCGTGCGCTCCTGCCTGCTGGTTGGAGTCACAACAATTAAGAAGCTCATCCTAAAAGTGATGTTGGTACTTAAAATTTCACATAAAAAAACAAATACAGAAAATAAGACCTGATTTGTAGTCTCGAGTTTGAACTGCCATCATGTACTGTATGACATGACGGAACTATTAGTTAACCGGTCTGAAGAAAACTAGACTATAGGCGGGTTGTATAAAATAAATTAGTGCAGCCTAAGATGCCTCAATTTGTGGCAGCTCGTTCAACAAGTTATGGTAAAAGAAGTGATTTTATGAAGTTATCCGTTGTTGTAGGTAGGGATGTCTGATAATGGCTTTTTTGCTGATATCCGATATTGTCCAACTCTCAATTACCGATACCGATATATACAGTCGTGGAATGAACACATTATTATGCCTCATTTTGTTGTGATGCCCCAGTTGGATGCATTAAACAATGTAACAAGGTTTTCCAAAATATATCAATTCAAGTTATGGAAAAAAATGCCAACATGGCACTGCCATATTTATTATTGAAGTCACAAAGTGCACTTTTTTTTTAACATGCCTCAAAACAGCAACTTGGAATTTGGGACATGCTCTCCCTGAGAGAGCATGGGGAGGTTGAGGTGGGCGGGGTTGAAGTGTGTGTGTGTGTGGGGGGTGTACATAGTAGTGTCCCGGAAGACTTAGTGCTGCTGTTGTACACACATTGTTTTCCCATCGCTCAATTATTTCTCCATCACAATCCAACCAATCAATGCTCAATACACGAAACTGCACGAAAAGTACTTCTGTTGTGAACTGGCATTGTACCCTCTAAATCAATTGTTTACATTCCTTAAAAGCACCAACATACCACAAGTTGAATGACTTGTTCTGGCTCCAAGCCATCCACTGGAAACCCATTCACTTCTATGATCCGGTCCCCCGAGTGGAGTAGACCTGCAGGCAAAAATCCATGATTAGTAAAACCTTTCACCTGCATAAAAAACATGAAAAACTCACCACTGCGATCGGCCAGACCTCCGTGAATCACCCGAGCCACAAAAATCTCCCCGGTGATGTCATTTCTCTTTATCGTTGCCCCCTAAGACAGAAAGGGGTGATTAGAGGTGTGATGGAGGCACAATGGCAGGTCTGATGCAGGACTGCAGATTGACAGCAAGGTAATGGAAGGAAATAATTACAAATGAACATCAAGCAGAGCGGACGTGGAAATGCAGGAAACGGTCATTAATGGTGGAGATGGACACGGAGAATGAAATAGAAACAAATATTCAACTAACACAAAGAGGTGGGCTTTTTGCTCTCATGTCTTCCTCCCTTTTTTCCGCTGGTCAAAGCGACTTCCTCTCACAGCGTTGGAAGTTTCTTGGGGTTCCCCCAATATGCCGTTATTCAAAGGATGTGACGCAGGAGGTTTCCTGGGTTTGGAGCAGGGCGACCCACGGCAGGCTCCAGACAGACAGTTGGTGGCCCTGGAGGTGGAGGGCTCGCCCGGGCAGCTGCTGAGGGAGCTGGAGGAGGACGACACAACCGAAGGCCTTGACGTCCCGTGCTGCTTAGAACCCTTTTCTTGGCGCGCATTACTCTCCGTCCTACTGGCCGCGAGGAGCATCTGCAGCCGATCGACCACCTGGTTGAAGAGGACTAAAGCCTGGGAATTGTCCTGGACACTTTCAGACATGCGGTCTGTTGCAGCCGCCATCTTCTCTCCAAGGAGCTTGATGTCTTTGGTGCTGCTTTCCATGGAGCTGGCCGCTAGCTGCACAGTGCTACGCAGCTCATCCAAACTCTCCTGCTTGGCCAGCTCCACAGGGGGTAACCGGGGGATCTTTATGAGGCGCTGGGGGCAAACAGGACTCGGGGGCGCAGTGTGGATTTGCGGGATTTGGCCTCTAAGCTTTGGGGGCAGACCTGGCTGTAGGTAGTGGTCCACGTTGGGGTAGCAGCGCAGGGATAGGCCGGGTGGGGACACAGCCCACCGCTCGGACAAGTCGGGGGCCTGAACGGGCAATGAAGTCGCTTCATCTTCATCTCTGCCATCCATTTCTTCAATGAAGTTGTCTCCAAAAAGAAAAGACCTCTGTATTATTCACCGTTGAAAAATTGATGGCAAGTGAATGCAAGAGATGGAAGATGAAAGATGGGCTTGATGATAAACGCTGGTCAGATCTTTTCTTACCAATCATAACTGAGTTGTAGACTGAAGGAGCAGAGTGGTTGACATTTTGCTGCCAGAGGAGATTTGTGTAACAAAGTCTACATTGGCTCATTGCTTTGCTATTGCTACACATGGCTGTGCGGCAAGGCGGGCGGCGTGGCCAAACAGCTTGGGGACAGAGCATCTCTGGTGGCGGGTAGCTGCCTCTGCGCACCCCACACACTGATGAACACTTCTCATGCGGGCTCGACCCAAGTGCTCCCTCTAAGTGAAGCCTCTGGCGCGTCAGACGCCTCAGGGTGTCCCAGCGGCTGCTGATCTCCGCTCTGGGACTGTTTGACACAGCAGGCGGTTGTGAACAAGCTCTCAGATGGTCGCAAAGCTGTTAGACAACAGAGGAACATAATGGAGGAAAGAAGCTTTTCAAACATGCAGAAATCGTCATGGGCCGCTCATTTTAACCTCCAAACACCAACCTGCCGTGTGGGTGCAATTAGAATTTAGTATATTTCAGATTTGCTTTTAATAACTGAAGAACATGTAGCACTCAAGGAACTCTTATTCCCAGGAACTGGTAGGTACACAGATTTTAGCACAGCCAGCCTAGTGCTGTGCTAATGTGTTGTTGATCCATACCTGCTTTAGAATGATGCGTTGGGAGGCACATGGGCAGAAAGCTAATATGAGGCTTTGCGGCCTGCCGCTATGAGGCTCTCCTGCCTTATTAGTGTCCAAGCAAACTCAGCATTTTAAGTGCACTGTACTTAGTCTTGAGTACACAGGACAAATACCGGGTAGAAACTAGTCGAGGCAGTGCCGAGTATTTTATCTCTGACTTGATGTGCAAACAAGCTAAAGAGTATCTAAGTTCCCTCAACTGTCAAGACAATCAACTATAAACTATATAAACTGCATTAACATTTCTACACCATGACTTTATTTAAGGCAGGGGTGTCTAAACTTTTTCCAACGAGGGCTGAAAATTTAAAAATCAAAGCATGCGGGGGCCATTTTGATGTTTTTATTTCTTAAAAACATAAATTTTTAACCTTAAGGGCTGCCCTCAATACGTCAAATAATATTATTTTCTTTCAACATTTTTTTTTCTTACTTTTAAAGCTCAAATCTCTAAATCAACTTCAAATCTATGCGTCGACTAAAAGTTTTTATTTATGTTTTCTTTTGTGTGATTTATGCCCTAATTGTCATAGACAACTTTGTTTTTTATTGCAAACACACAAAATATGCAATATTTTCCCCAAAACATATTTCAAAGTAGAATACTTGATGTGAACTAATTGGAACTTTCAATAGGTCAGAAAATCATAACAACATTGATTTTGGTTTATTATTATTTTTTGAGCTCTGAGAGTTAAAAAAAAAAATCAGCCAGCATGGCACATTTGTGTTATTGGAGTCAACATTTCAACTTTGTCTTATCACGTTTCACCCGTTTGCTCTTTTACTCCACTTTGTTTTTTTTAGTACCAAGTATTTAGTACCAGCCACACACCACTCTTCGTCAATAGGACAGCAGTGGCGATGGTAAGCAGCACCAAGTTCCTGGGGGTGCGGATAACTAACAATATAAACTGGTCCCTACACATCAGAGCTCTTGTAAAAAGAGTTCAGCATCGCATGCACTTTTTGTGTGGGATGAAAAGAGCACAGCTCCCTCCCTCCATTCTCAGCATATTCTACAGATGCACTATAGAGTCTACTGACCAACCGCATCTCTGTCTGAACTGGACCTGCAGTGCCTCAGACTGGAAGTCTCTACAGAGAGTGGTGAAAACGGCGGAAAAGATCATCAGGACTTTGCTTCCTCCTATCCAGGAGATGGCAAAAAGACGCTGCCTGACCAGGGCTCAGAAAATCTGTAGAGACTCCTCCCACCCCCACTTAGGACTGTTTTCACTGCTGGACTCTAGAAAGAGGTTCTGCAGTCTCCGTACAGCTTCTTGCCTCAGGCCATCAGACTCTTGAACACATTAAAATAATCCCCTCAATTTCCCCCAAAAATGGATTAACTAACTGGAATATAAAGACAATATAACACATTCATAAACATGGATGCATATGAAAAAGTGCTACATATTTATCTGTACAGTAATCTATTTATTTATATCTGCACCTTATTGCTCCTTTATCCTGCGATACAACAAGCTAATGCAACAACATTTTGTTCTTATCGATACTGTAAGTTCAAATTTGAATGACAATAAAAGGAAGTCTAAGTCTAAGTCTAGTACCAAAATGAGGCACCAATTTCTTCTGCTCACTATTATTTGTAGTTTTGGTACCTATCCCAAGAGACTCAGCCTATTGGGTAAAACTCTCTTTTACCATGAATTGATTAACGTGGACCCGACTTAAATAAGTTGAAAAACGTTTTGGGGTGTTACCATTTAGTGGTCAATTGTACGGAATATGTACTGTACTGTGCAATCTACTAATAAAAGTATCAATCAATCAATCAATTGGCATGAAAAGGGTTAGTTCACTCCAAACACACAGCGTAATATTGTGTTTTTTCTTCAGCATGGAGCCAAGCTGATTGACAAATTGCCATGGATGGTAGGTATTATAAAGAGATAGACACTGATAAATTGCATGCAACTATCAGGATTTTTTGACAAAGCGATTCAACCAGAAAACACAATACTGGTTTAAAATAAAAAATAAAAACGTATCTGTAGGTGTAGTAATAAGTGTTTTCTCTCAGCTTACCAGCGGTTGCTTGTTCTTGACCAGGCAGACGATCCTGGTGGCTTCCTCGTCATCTGGAACATCAGCTGGCATGGGTGGCAACACCGGGTCATAGTCTTTCTGGGCGACCGTGTCATGCGCAGAAAGCAAAGCCTGGACAACACGTATAATGCTTGACCAGTCAGACAAATAAACCATAAACACAGAAATGCTTACAAAGGGTCCTTTTTATACTTAACCCCAAAATGTTGGCCTACCTGCAAGTGAGGCTGTCGCAAGAGTCTGTCAAGCTCCTTGGCTTCCTCAGAACAGCCAGGCAGCGCCTTGATGTCGATCAGCAGCTGCACAGGAAGGACATGGTCAGCATTAAACCAGAACAACAGATGTTCCAGAGCAAACTGGAAAGAAACCTGAAAAGAGAGTCCAGAGGCATAGTCCAGTGCTGGTTCTGGGGAGTCTCTCAGGTACCTTTGAAGACACTCGTAAACCTGTTTTAAGAGCAGGGATGTGAGGTCAAAACAAATGTGAATTATATTTTTATATAGCGCTTTTTCTCTAGTGACTCAAAGCGCTTTACATAGTGAAAACCCAATATCTAATTTTTACATGTAAAGCAGTGTGGGTGGCACTGGGAGCAGGTGGGTAAAGTGTCTTGCCCAAGGACACAACGGCAGTGACTAGGATGGCGGAAGCGGGGATCAAACCTGCAACCCTCAAGTTGCTGGCACGGCCACTCTACCAACCGAGCTATAGCGCTATATGAATAATAAAACCATGAAATAAATACTAATATTTCTCCATTAGACTAAATGTTTCTTCTCTATAATTAAAATCGCTTTTCAACATTTACTTTCACAAAATTCCTAGTTTTTACATTGTAAAATCTACAGTCTGCTTAATGTTTTTTTTGTGAGTGTGGCATCATTTTTCTTGAAAATCTAACTCTAAAATAGAGCAGAATTGAAGTTGGACACAGGACGCTAACTCACCACACTGGGAAAGGTGAGGGTGATCACATGTTTCTTCAATGTCTAAGCCAGTGGGGTTTTTTTTAAATAACCTTATTTAAAACAAACTTATTTAATACAGGAAGCCAGCGTAAACTTTCTTTTACTGCTTTGAACGAAATGAATTGAAATTGAATAATAAGAATGAATGAATGACTGTGTGAATATGGAGCATTATATATCTAAGATCACAAACCTCTCAAAACTGGACTTTAAAAGTCAAAACAAATGTGATCAAACCCAAAAGCAGTGAAGTTGTCACGTTGTGTAAATCATAAATAAAAAGAGAATACAATGATTTGCAAACCTTTTCAACTTATATTCAATTGAATAGACTGCAAAGACAAGATATTTCATGTTCACACTGAGAAACTTCTTTTATTTTTGGCAAATAATCATCAACTTAGAATTGAATGGCAGCAACACATTGCACAAAAGTTGTCACATGGGCATTTTTACCAGTGTGTTACATGGCCTTTCTTTTTAACAACACTATTTGGGAACTGAGAAGACACATTTTTGTAGTGCAATTATTTGCCATTCTTGCTTGATGTACAGCTTAAGTTGTTCAACAGTCCCGGGTCTCCGTTGTGCTGTTTAGGCTTCATAATGTGCCACACATTTTCATGGGAGACAGGTCTGGACTACAGGCAGGCCAGTCTAGTACCCGCACTCTTTTACTATGAAGCCACGCTGTTGTAACACGTGGCTTGGCATTGTCTTGCTGATATAAGCAGGGGCGTCCATGGATGGAAACATATGTTGCTCCAAAAGCTGTATGTACCTTTCAGCATTAGCCATGCCTTGGGCACTAATACACCCCCATACCATCACACATGATGCCTTTTACACTTTGCGCCTAGAACAGTCCGGATGGTTCTTTTCCTCTTTGGTCCGGGCGGACACGACGTCCACAGTTTCCAAAAACAATTTAAAATGTGAACACTTTTCCACTTTGCATCAGTCCATCTTAGAGGAGCTCGAGCCCAGCGAAGCCAGGAGCATTTCTGGGTGTTCTTGATTAATGGCTTTCGCCTTGCACAGTAGAGTTTTAACTTGCACTTAAAGATGTAGCGACAAACTGTAGTTACTGACAGTGTTTTCCTGAAGTGTTCCTGAGCCCATGTGGTGATATCCTTTACACACTGATGCCGCTTTTACCGCCTGAGGGATCGGATCGAAGGTCACGGGCATTCAATGTTGGATTCCGCCCTTGCTTTGATTTCTCCAGATTCTCTGAATCTTTTGATATTACGGACCGCAGATGGTGAAATCCTTAAATTCCTTGCAATAGCTGCTTGAGAAACGTTGTTTTTGAACTGTTGGACAATTTTCTCACACATTTGTTGACAAAGTGGAAACCTTCGCCCCATCTTTGTTTGTGACGCGGCTTTCATACCCAATCATGGCACCCACCCGTTCCCAATTAGACTGTTCACCTGTGGGATGTTCCAAATAAGTCTTTGATGAGCATTCCTCAACTTTCTCAGTCTTCTTTGCCACTTGTGCCAGCTTTTTTTTAAACAAGTTGCAGGCATCAAATTTCAAATGAGCTAATATTTGCAAAAAAATAACATTTACCAGTTCGAACGTTAAATATCTTGCCTTTGCAGTCTATTCGATTGAATATAAGTTGAAAAAGATTTGCAAATCATTGTATTCATAATCGGGGCTTCACGGTGGCAGAGGGGTTAGTGCGTCTGCCTCACAATACGAAGGTCCTGCAGTCCTGGGTTCAAATCCAGGCTCGGGATCTTTCTGTGTGGAGTTTGCATGTTCTCCCCGTGAATGCGTGGGTTCCCTCCGGGTACTCCGGCTTCCTCCCACCTCCAAAGACATGCACCTGGGGATAGGTTGATTGGCAACACCAAATTGGCCCTAGTGTGTGAATGTGAGCGTGAATGTTGTCTGTCTATCTGTGTTGGCCCTGCGATGAGGTGGCGACTTGTCCAGGGTGTACCCCGCCTTCCGCCCGATTGTAGCTGAGATAGGCGCCAGCGCCCCCCGCGACCCCGGAAGGGAATAAGCGGTAGAAAATGGATGGATGGATGTATTCATAATCATTGTAATGATTGTATTCCCTCCAAAGACATGCACCTGGGGATAGGCCCCTCCCACCTCCAAAGAGATGCACCTGGGGATAGGTTGATTGGCAACACTAAATGGTCCCTAGTGTGTGAATGTGAGTGTGAATGTTGTCTGTCTATCTGTGTTGGCACTGCGATGAGATGGCGACTTGTCCAGAGTGTACCCCGCCTTCCGCCCGATTGTAGCTGAGATAGGCGCCAGTGACCCCCGCGACCCCAAAAGGGAATAAGCGGTAGAAAATGGATGGATGGATGTATTCTCTTTTTATTTACCATTTACACAACGTGACAACTTCACTGCTTTTGGATGTTGTACAATTTCATGGAGGATCCAAATATTTTATCTATTTTATTGAAGCAAATGGGACCATTAATGTTATATTCAAAAGGAATATAAATTCAAGTAAAGAAAATCTCCCGGTGTAAATATCACCGCACATTGTTAAGTGACATCATTACTCTGCGTAGGGAGCAGCAGGTTGCAGTGTGTGTGCGTGCGTGCGAGCATTCACCTTCAGCAGCGACTGCAGCCAGGAGGCATTGAGAAGACTGTGGAGAATCTCTGCTCCATCGATGTCCTGATTCAGCGTGCGCCTCACCTCCTCCACCACATCTGTCAGGATCTGACGAAGGCCTGTGACGCATGCACATATCCAACACACGGGTGCACAGTTTGAAGATCAGAGTGATGCATTAATGCACTAAAACGTTGCGCTCCATTTTTCCTACTGACCGTGTTCTCCGAGTTCACAGTGAGGGCTTAACACCTGAGCCTCCACCGCCTGCCTCATGGTCACTTAACCCTCAACCTTTAACCATTGAAAACAAGAAGAATGTTATACATTATCAGTACTCACTGGTCAAATACAGTGCTTTAGATTTTAAACACGCATTAGGTGACGATCCCTTTACTTTTGAGGGTTTTCTGTGAGAGCTGACCCCTTTTTCTGATGGTAATCCAGTCTTGAGCTGGTTCTCAGTGTGAAAAGGTCAGAGGTTAATGGCCTGCTTCAAGGCGGCCTGTAATAACACTGATGTAAATACAATCTATGCTTGGAGCTGTTGCTAACAGACGCTATCATTAAAATCTCAGGTATTTGATTCTACTCTGCATGGGTTTTTACTTGAAAAAAAAATAAGTTGATAAATGTGTCCGTCTGTCAAATATTTCAAAATGTACATAAAGTGCAGGATCTTACAGCAAAGTGCAGCATCAGTCAATGTAACACAGCAAAGTGGAGGTGATAACAAAGCAAAGTGTGTTACCTCCACGTACAAATCTTTAAAGACGCCACAAGCTTCTATCTTCCAGATGTTGTAGCCTCTTGCATCAGTCCAGTCGCAGAATATTTTGCTGGTGAAATAGAGACTCGGTAGAGGACGAAGCGGCACTGTCATCAAACTATGAGAAGTGAGGGAGCTGTAATCTCTCCAGATCCCACTTAATCCCGCGCAAGAGAGCCTGCTGCCACTGGGCCACCGGAAGCCAGTCTCCCCTCCCCTCCCACCTTGCCGGGTGGCTGGTTGCCGTGGAGCTGACAAATCTTCTTAACTCTTTCAGGCAGAGCTGTTAAAAGAGGAGAATGCTCCACAGGGAGCATTATTCAGGTGCCAATTCTTAAAACTTTATATCATTCATCTTATTCAAACTACAGGTTTGCAGCAGCAGCACATCACAGGCCTGTCTGAAACGCTTTGAATAATAAAACATTTAACACTGGCCCTCGGATGAGGTGGCAACTTGTCCAGGGTATACCCCGTGTTATGCACGAATGCAGCTGGGATAGGCTCCGGCCAACAAGTAGAAAACGGATGGACGGATGGAAAACAATGAACAAACATCAACTCTGTTTAATATTTTGTCCTGTCATGACTTGAAAGGTAACAAGTGTTGGACATGGATGCAACAACAAAATAATGACAGGATTATTGTCAGTTTCCTTGTGAAAGAGTTTGCTTCATAAACAAGTCCGTCAGTATAAAGCTTTAGTAGCTTAGCAGCAAAAAACCTCAAAGTCATTTTAACCACAGCATTGGTAAAATTTCACATTACCGTTATATCATCACACATGCACCAGTCCATACAGGTAAGATTAAAACAAAAAGTGAAATAAAGTGCCAAAAAGAATTCACTTTAACTATTAAATCAGCGGTCGGTGATCCCTCTGAAGCCCTTTTACAACACAACAAGAGGAGATGCAAACCCCTCGCAGAAAGAACATTAATCAGAGCAAGGGGTCATGAACATGGCTTGAACAACGTTTGCAGGTGAGTAACTTCCTTTACGCTCCAATTGTAAGTTTGGCGCCACTTTT
Organism: Nerophis ophidion; assembly: GCF_033978795.1. Classification (NCBI taxonomy): domain Eukaryota; kingdom Metazoa; phylum Chordata; class Actinopteri; order Syngnathiformes; family Syngnathidae; genus Nerophis; species Nerophis ophidion. The sequence continues at coordinate 2,219,032 of NC_084637.1, read as the reverse complement.
TGGTACGTCAGGGTGCACTGACTTGCAACAACAGGAATTAGGTAAGGAAAGGCAACAACGGGGGATGTCGTCCATCCTCATCTTTCCTGTCTAACTACTAAATTAACAAATTGTTTAATTATCTGATTAACAAATGAATGATCTATCACTACTGTGTGCTTGAATGTGACTTGTCCTGTTTTACAGAATGAAAACTAAAAGAGGGATTGACAGAAGAGTGAAATAAAGTCAGTTGGCACTTTCAGGTAAACAGTGCGTCATGGATTCATCTGGACAGTTGTTGCATCCGTGGACATAACAGCACTCACGGCAGCTACTCGGTGGCCGTGCCTACGTATCAGCGGGAGATGTAATGCTCGATGACATCAGCTGATCCCTTGGTTCCCATAGGCTCCGGCATATGTGTGTCAGTCTGGAACAGCCCCGGTGATAGGGTGTTGTGGGAGAAGCACCAACACAAAACTGCATTAAGTGATCTTCTCACGCTGGATCTGGTAGTAACAGGCCTGCAGGAAGACAGGAAACACGACATTAAGCTGAGCAAGTTTCAACATTTCGGAATAAGAATAAATGGAACGGGAACTCCAATTGTGTTTGCCTTCAGAGTGGTGAACATGATTCCATGCTCTCCATTCTGGACACATGGATCCATCAGGTCTTCAATCAGGTTGACCTCGGACCCAAGGTTCCTGATTCTAGTATGTCAGACAATAGAAACAGATGATCCCAATATTTTACTTAAAATAATCATTAACAGATTTATTTACATGAACATTTGACAAGACTCTCGTGTGGAGCTTACCGAGCACGCAGCACCACATAGAGGAAAACAGGAAATAGGTCGTCCATGGACCACAGGAAATCCTGCTTCAGCAGTGATTGCACTTCCTTTGTGATCTCCTCGAAGGTTTGCTGGATCACCTGTAGTTTGTCGGACGGGGTGAAGGTGGTGCTGCAGACAAGCAAGGAAGCAGACCTCACAGTGGTGACAAGGTATCAGAACGGGAGTAGCAGTGTGCAGTACCAACCTAATCTGCTGCAGAGTTTCTACTGCTGAGGCAAAGCAGGCGTCCTTAGTGCTGGACAGAACCTGGACAAGAAACATTATCAAATACACGCCTGTGAATATTCTGATTCGTACAGTTTATAGTATTCTCAGGGCATTGGTGCTGGATCCAAAGTATTTATCCTCACAAACTTGTTGGGGGGCACGTCCCCGTTATTGCTCCTCTGTGCTGGAAACTGCGCCATTTGTCACTGCACTGGACGGGTTTTGGGTTATGGGGTGTCCAGTATTTTGGAAGCCCTAGCCTTTATCTCAGGGTGTTACCAGGTAAAAACGTCTTCTAAAACATTCTGAACAGCCCCATTGTGATTGATTCAAAACCCTATCAACCATCAAATACATTATTCACAAAAAGTTAAGGATTATCAGCTATGGAGTGAAATTTCAGGACAAACCTAAAACGCATTTTAACCTTTTTACTGGAGAACTCAGAGAGGTGAATAGACCAATTAATTTCCTGGGCTATTTACAAATAGTATCTAGTTAGTGTTCTTCATCATGCTGTTCACACTTGCACCACAACCACACCTAACAATTGATCAATAACACAATAAAGTACTTCTGAGTCTGAAATAAATTTGGGCCGCCACAAATAGATTTTATTCGTCATTGCTCACAAACACATTATAAGGCAGACCTGGGAAAAATACACATGCGGTTCATTATAATTTTCAGTCCAGCCTGCCGGACGTTCCACGTTATTTTTTAGACCTTTAACATCAAAACTGTTGCCACCAGTGTGATGTGCAGTGCTGTTTACCCCAAGTCTTGAACTATAGAAAGAATTTCAATGCTCAAAATCTGCGCTTTTGGGTGTTATAGGAATTATTAGGGTCATCTAGGTCACAGCAGCTCAGACCAGGAATAAAGCAGAGTAGTCAGGGTTTGTTTTCAGAGCAGACACATGTGTCAGGAACAGATGCGGAAGCAGATTTTAACATGATATGTCATATTGTAGGTGTTTTTTACCCTTTGCATTCATATTTTGCTGTTTTTTACATTTTTGTTTTGATTGTAAAAAAACAACTATCGAGGAGCTGGTCTGAGAAGTAAAAGACTAGCGACGTTCATCCATCCATCCATCCATCCATTTTCTATCGCTTATTCCCTTTTTGGGATCGCGGGGGGCGCTGGCGCCTATCTCAGCTACAATCGGGCGGAAGGCGGGGTACACCCTGGACAAGTCGCCACCTCATCGCAGGGCCAACACAGATAGACAGACAACATTCACACTCACATTCACACACTAGGGACCATTTAGTGTTGCCAATCATCCTATCCCCAGGTGCATGTCTTTGGAAGTGGGAGGAAGCCGGAACCCACGCATTCACGGGGAGAACATGCAAACTCCACACAGAAAGATCCGAGCCTGGGATTGAACCCAGGACTGCAGGACAGCGACGTTCATATGTTGTTAATATTCAGTGTTGTATCGTTCATAGTTAATATTGCAAATCCCACTTCCTTTATTTGAATGTACATTCTGGGTGTCCCATTCAGTAAAAAACTCTAAAATTCCATTCTGTTATTTTTGAGATGGTCTGTCATAAGGTTTTTAGAACTCTATTGGACATTGTGACTTTTGGTATTAGTGTTCCTGAAGGGACCCAAACACACATACCGTACAGCAGATTGTTACAGCTCAATGTGTTAGAGTTCAAATGGACAAACAATTGGACTGATGGTCCACTTTGGGCAAAATCGAACAAATCAGATTTGACTATGAAAATCCTTAGACGAATACAGCCTTAATGTAAATCACAGTCCAGTATATGCGTGGACATGTACGTATAGATATTACCGGTTATAACTACATCTATCATTACACTGCATCTTATCAATCGCAATAATGAAATTCTGCACACTTAAATATCCGGTCTGATTTCACAATATCAACACAGTAATATCAATAATATATACAAAGTACTTTTCCATTTTCTTTTTACCATTTTTAATATTTTGTCTTATTGTAATCGTATTTCTGTAATTGCAGTAAACTGTTAGATGCAAGGTAACTTCTGCAGATTTAAGTTTAAAAAAAATAGCCAATCTACCTCTTGCCTCTTCTCTGGTGCTGGTGCTGGTGGTATGTAGATAGAAACGGGCCAGAACTTCCTGAGGAAAATGTAAAGATCCAATAAAAACAACAACAAAAAACTTTGGCAGTGATTAAATGACTGCGTGACGTACTGCTGGACACCCAGAAAAGCAAGCAGTGCCAGGTCAGTCTGCTTGTTCAGACGGAGGACGCACTCCCAGTAGACATCGTCCTCTCGCTCCTTGTCCAGAGCGTAGAGGGTGAAGAGTGGCGGATAGAGGCGGGGCAACAGGACAGGAAGCAGCAGAGCTGAACTGCTCACCATGTGGCTGAGAAGGAAAGATGACTGCTCCGTAATAATGTTCTGCTTTAAATCTTCATGTTCGGGCAAACTTTCAAGTTTCAAGCCTGAGTCCTTCCCGCCCTGAAAGTCAGTGGTTGGCTCTTTAATTACACCGCCCTCTTCTGGCAGGTCTGGGAACAGAAACCTGCACAGAGTTCACACAAAAGCCAAGAAGGACTATAAAACTAAACATAACATTGTAAAACAAATTCCTGCAGTGTTTGGGATGCTACCTAACAATCTGGAAGATGCGGTTCAGATAGGATTTGATCTCGCTGACAGCTTGTGGGAGGAGCCGGCGATTGGCTCCGACGCCAACGTACGTCATCCTGTAGACTGCCACCAGGGCTTCCACCAGCCGGCCGAGTGGGTGCAACGAGGTGTCACATGCCTGACAAGACAAAACACTAATTATGTGCGGATCATTTATTAACAGTAGAGTTTAGTACAGTTGAACCTTGAAGGCAATCTGTTCTTGACCACTGGTCAACCTGAATTTAAAAGAAAATAATATTACCTACACGAACTATATTGTTAAAAAACAAAACTAATACAAAAACATACCAACATTTTGACACAGAAACATCCACAGTGTCATCCGGGGGGAGATTTATGGCTCCCAGATCCTTTTTTATGAGTATTTGATATTCTAAAAAAGTTGAAAAAGTTTGGACATTCCGTTTTTAAGAATAAGACCAAAACCTTTTGCCTTCAAAAACCAAAATGAAAAATGTGCCATGGGCCAAACAGAGATTTAAGGCAGGAGTGGTAATTGTTTTTCTGGTGACATCTAATAGCAACAATAATTCATGATGTTAATTAAGCTCATGATGCAGTAAGTTGACACGTTTTGCTACTGGACACTTTCTAATACACTTTTGCTTTGGAGACTGTCTCTGTAAGTCATATGCAACTACTATTATTTGATACTTATGTTAACAAATGTGAAGTGAAGTGAATGATATTTATATAGCGCTTTTTCACTAGTGACTCAAAGCGCTTTACATAGTGAAACCCAATATCTAAGTTACATTTAAACCAGTGTGGGTGGCACTGGGAGCAGGTGGGTAAAGTGTCTTGCCCAAGGACACAACGGCAGTGACTAGGATGGCGGAAGCGGGGATTGAACCTGCAACCCTCAAGTTGCTGGCAAGGCCGCTCTACCAACCGAGCTATACCGCTCCTGTACTGTAATGTGCTGTTTTAGTTTTATTTAGGACACCTATTACATATGTCTAGTGTGTGTGTCTTTTTGTGTGCTTATCTGTTGTGTAGCTGCTAGTTCCTCGTAGCATTTAGCCTACCAAGTTTACATTTTCTTCAAGACTTGACAAAAATACAAGACCAGACCAACCTTATGTGCTAATTGGAGGACATTTAGATGTTAACAAGCTGTCCGGCTTTGCACAAGTAAATGTGCTGTAGGACCGCCTGTATTGGAGCTTAAATCGGACATTTTACATGCAAGTACATATAATATAAAACTTTTTTTTTTCTGGAATCGGACCGATAACCTGTATCAATATCGGATTGGGACACCCCTAATTTTAGTGTGAACACAAATAGCCCTAATGTAAAAAATACAATTCCAACCGTTAGAGAGCCTATCGAAAAGAGTGGGCAGGTCAACTTTGGGCACCATTGAAAAGTAACTGTTATTGATAATGCAACATACGTATAAACAATAGGAGAGCCGTTAATTTTGATGACAAAAACATAATTCGAAATCATCACAGATGTCGCCTTTCTGAGAACTTTCAAAAAAGCATGGTATACATTAGTAGTGAAACATTAAAACAATAATGCAACCTTAATTTTGCAAAAAAACACATGATGATTTTTGAACGTGTTTCCTTACATTACGTAACTTGTGGAATGTTGTTGATTTGACTTTTTGCGTGATGTTATGCAAAGAGATTGTTTCAACTTTTGTATGATATTTGAGGCACATTTTTTCTAAAAATGTTGGTCACATTTTGTATTTTAAAACCTCAAGATATGATTTAGAATCCTCCACTGTACATGGTGTCACCTTGACGAGGTAAAGGCGGATAGCGTGATATCGCTCCATGGTGATGGGTCCTTCATGTTGAGGGATGACTTCTAGACTCTCCAATGTCCTGCTGTGACTCAGAGACAGACGTTCTGGACTGATGAAAGTAACAGAAAGACAAGAATAAACACGTCTGCGCTTTAAAAACAAAAAGTGTGTTTCATGTGTGTACCTGTCCTGGATGTGTCGCCGGCTAGTGGTAAGGGCAACTGCAATGTTCTCCCATGCCTTCCAGTTCTCTCCCTGGCCTGCGGCCTCGCATCCCAGCTGAATCCAACACTCGTCAAACACTGCCTGCCACTTCTCCTCAGCGCACACACACAGTCGACCCAGCTTTCTATCACATTCAACCCACGCACAGAAAGTTAAGTCAAACTTCTCATGCTACATAAAGCAAAGGAGGGTAGTACCAAGCTACATAAAAATACAATTGCACTTTTCAAATACAGTTTTATTGCAAAAAAGGTTTTACTTTTACGGAAGTAATTTTGTAAAGAAGAAACACTACTTTTACTGTTACATTGAGCTTCTTTACGCTTACTACATTCACTTTAATCTATTGATAACTGTTTGCAAATGCATGTATCGTTGAGGATTGAGACACTGTCACATGCTGTCACATGGGTGCCACAGTACATTTTTGGGGTCCCACTTTTTTGTAACCGTTTTGTTGTATGCATGTGTGCAAGGTTATCTTACACAGAGCGAGTTTTCTCCTTTTCGTTATCAGTTAGATGTGGCTTGAAGTAGGAGCCGATCACTTTTGGGCCGAGTCCCCATTCACCATTGAAGGAGCCCTCCAGGTAGTCGCCATTCGGCATCGACAGCACTCCCTGGGTGTACAGATTTCATTTTTATAAGCTTTCGATACCTTCAATATTTTAATAATTCTCTTTTATTTATTAGTCACCTTGCCGTTGAGGGTCCAGTCATCAGAGAAGTCTCCCTCATATGTTGTGTCATCCTCTGACAGCAAGATCCCAGTACCCTGAAAGATAAAACCTTTAAGTCCCTTTGTACATTCCTCACTTGTCAATGTTTGACGTTGTCTTATTCTCCTGGTCCTTTTTTTTAAACTGCTGCTCACCATCATCTTATTGTCTTTGAAGGATCCTTCGTAGTAAAGCCCAAACTGTGTGACCACGATCCCGGTGCCTTGTCGCTGGTTGTCCTGCCACATGCCAATGTACTTCTCCCCTCTGATGAAGAAAACATATTCAAAGCTCTTTCAGAACACAGGAAACTCAAGAGACACTCAAATAAAGGCTTCAGCATACTTAGTGATGTTGTCAAACACGCCATAGCCAGTCTTCTTGTCGTGCACCCACTGGCCTATGAAGACACTGGGGGAGGAGGTGTTGAGCTTGCCGCTGCGAAGCATTCCATGGCCGTGCCGCAAACCGTCCTGGAAGGAACCGTCGTAGATCTCGCCATTGGCGTATCTGTGGAGGAAGCAACAGTGGATGTATTTACTCTATATAAGGGCTAGTCAACTCAATTGTCCTGGGGCTACGTTTTCATCAAACTTAGGACAGAGACTGAACTTTGCCACACTAAATGTGGCGAAATTATTCTCTGCATTTGACCCATCACCCTTGATCACCCCCTGGGAGGTGAGCGGAGCAGTGGGCAGCAGCGGTGCCGCCGCGCCCGGGAATCATTTATGGTGATTTAACCACCAATTCCAACCCTTAATGCTGACTGCCAAGCAGGGAGGTAATAAGCTTTTACCATTAAGCTGGTTGTGCCAATACAGGTTTTTGTTGTGCCCCACAAAGTGTTTGGACTGAGTATTGTTATATGTCGTTTCCTTACAACGTTTGTAGATGTTGAAATCGCCACGTGAAATTGCAAAAGCTAATTAGTAGTGTGTAAATGACAAAACTAATGTAAATTAGCATCAAGTTAGCGCATTTTCTAAAAGTGGCACTTAGATTTACATTTGAGCATTTTCTATCAGGCATACTTACTTTGTTGACAATCTAAATTGCAACATTACCTAGAGGCAATCGACTTGGTCAACTCTGGTCTACAACCGGACGTGACATCACAAGCAGCAACCGTAATGAAATATGGCAACAGATACCCGGTGGTACCAAAGTAATACATTCTAACAGGAGCAGTACGTTTGCATTAGTTGACGATCATCTATATCCGGGGTTTTAAACTAAAATTCAAATAGGTCCAGAAACATAACAATGTGACATGACGGTCCGACTTATTATAGGTCCAGGTTTGCCTGGGAAGGCGTCAGAGTGGGGACTCAGACAGCAAACCGCCAGTTAGTTAACCCTGCTCTATATGATAAGAACACCCTGCTGTTTTAAGGATGTCTGAAAAAAACACTAATCAGAGATGCTCTATGACAGGAACAGTGCTCATTCTTTATAATATGTAGAAATGTACTGTTTTAATAATTGCTGATCACATGATTTTAGGAGAACACATTATTTTCAGAAAGTGAAAATAAATTCTCTAAATTGTCTTGGTGCTGACTTGAGAGTCTCCTCTGTGTGCACAGAGTATTAATACTCAGTTTCGAATGACGATAAAATAACAATCAATAAAAAGGAGGGGTAGCTTTCTGTGACCAGTTACTATACTTTAAAATATAAGCAATATGTAAAATGCTTACCTGTGTGTGCCCACGCCGTGCATTTTGCCATCTTTCCAGTGACCTTGATAGTGATCGTTCTTGTTCACGGTCTTATTCGGAGCCACAAATTCGCCAAAACTAAATAAACACATTATGTTGAGGACAAAAGATCACATGTCCTTACTATCGCTCACGTTTATGCTGACACCAACCCATCTTCCAGTCCATTCTTGAATGACCCTGTGTAACTCCTCCCATCCGGCCACTTTAACACACCCCTGAAAGGAGCAGAAAAAGCAATCATATAGTGAAAAAGCTCCGCCAGCATAAGTCAATAAGTCCCTGCCAACATGTCATAGGTCAGTATGTCCCACCTGCCATGGGGCTTGCCGGCCAGCCAGCGACCCTCGTAGGTTGCGTCTTTTAGTCGGCCGTCCTTATAAAACGTGTAGGTAGCGCTCCTAGAAATGGGAGGCTCAAACTTTTGTCCCTCACCAAAGTTCAGGGCCTGATCTACCGCCTGGTTGATGCAGCGGATCCACTTCGCCTGTGAAAGCCCGCATTAATAATGACTTCTGGCAACTCTTTGTGTTGTGATATTCGCCACATCAGTGTTCATTTATTGAATCTACCTTCTCCATAGGGGAACTGGCCAGCAGGGTGAACATCTCTTCTGGTGTGATCACTTTAAGGCCATAACTATGCAAACAAACATCAATGAACCAAAGCATCATGCAATCAAAGCACATTTGATATTAAAACATGTCAAAAGTCTCTCACAGGCCAGCGTTGTCCTCCGAAATCGGCTCCACCCACAAAGTGGCCAAGGAGAACACATGATGCGTTGAGAACTGGAGAGTTGGATAGGAACGTCAGACTAATAAAAAGCATCAGGAGTCATGCCATGCAGACATCCTCGTTGCTACAATGTTACATGATGAATGTTCTGGTGTTGCAAAGGCTTTTGTGTCGAATCAATGACGCCAAAAATGGAGATGCTTGGGAGAGACCGCACCAACGAGCAGTGAGCGAAAGGGAAAATTAATGTGTATTTCAGTTACATTTATAACCCCTGTTTTGAGTCTGTCTGCAAGAAATTCGATTCTGGAGGCGTTCCTTGATTGCAAATGAAACCACGCCCCACCCTCTTTATCTTTTGAAAATTCACACTGTTTAAATATACTACAAGTGGCGCAATAATCCATCAACAGTGAACAAATAAAACGCTTGACATTGGCTCCACCAGCTGGAGACTGTCTCTATGTTTTATGTCAAATGACTCTTAATATCAGCTGTGACTAGTTGATGTCATCAAATTGTGAATTTGAGGATTGCCAAATCTTTCCTGGGAAGAAGCATGCAACACAAAATTAGAAGGTTGCGGTCAAAATATGAAGTAGAGTGGAGAACGATTCCTTAGAAAGACGCTCAGAGAATGAGCAATAAGTTGTTTGTCCTTTTCAAAAATCCAGATGAAATCTCAGACAGTCTGTTTTTTTTTCTTTCCACATACAAACAAACACACACAAGCACACGCAGACATACGCACAATTATGGAAAGGGGTAACAGGGAGCTTCATACTTACAAGGTTTTTATAAGGCGCCACACCCTGACAGCACGAAAGCAAGCACACACAAATGTACACAAGAACACAAGGTTATAATGTCTGTTCCTATTTGTGAATGTCGTTTGCGTTGCATGTGTGTCGGTGTGTTTGTGTGTGTGTGTGTAGATACTGTACGTATGTGTAGAGCTGACCTGTGCATGGACAAGCGCGTCATTAAAAAGGATGAACCAGTTGACTGAGAACCTCCCTGAGTTCTGCAGGGTCAGAGCTTTGTTGCTGCTCTCACAAATGAGACGGCGGTGAGGCTTTCGCAGTGAGTCCTATCAACAACAGATAAACATCATCAAAATGTGTGCGTGTGGGAGGATTGGCTTGCACTGTCTTCTCTGGTTGGGATCTTGGTTTGTTCCCCTTGTTGTCGCAGGTCAGGTATATTCAACTGGCAGCCTCATTTGACCCGCCAAACATCACCCAAATACGGTGATGAAACCATTCAAACTAGGATTGTGTTACGCACGGGTCGCATCTTACTGTGCGGTCGTTCTCCCGGGATGCAAACAGCAAAAGGAAAAACGTGCCGATCGCACGGGAAGCTTAGGTAACCACTTAACTCAGGAAGCATAAACTAGGAGACAAGAAATGCTAACGTAACATGTTGCACATAGCAAACAATGAAGCCAGACCGAGTGTGGCGAGCAACATGAATAAATAGCTCTCTGATTAGTGGTCGACAGCAGGTGAGCGTGCTGACCACTAACCAGAGGCAGGTGAACCCAATTAATCCCCCTGGAAACCAAAACAAACCCAGAGGTACACAAAACAGGAACTAAGGGAGTCCACAACTAACATAACATAACTAAACAAAACATGATCTGGGTCAGGGATCATGACTGTTTGGTCATGTATGATTTACTTCGCCACACCACGGGGGGCAACAGCAAGGCTTGGTCAAACATTTGAGAGTAGATATTGTGCATTAAGCATCTAGTTTATTTTGTGTTGTGGTTCCGAACAGATCCAGTGAGAGCTGAAGATCCTGGCCAGATGAAGCCATCAGGACCACATCGTCTGCTCAAAGCAGAGACCTAATCCTGCAGCCACCGAACCGGATCCCCTGAACACCCTGACTGCGCTTTGAAATTCTGTCCATAGGAGTTATGAACAGAATCAGTGGCAAAGAGCAGCCCTGGCAGAGTGCAACCCTCACTGGAAATGGGTTCGACTTACTGCTGACCAAGTTCTGACCATGATCATACAGGGAGCGGACCGCAAGAATCAGAAATTCTGATACCCCATACTCTCTGAGCACCCCCCACATTTTATAGAAAATAGATGAATGGGTAGATGTTTGAAAAGAGAAAGAATGATAAAGCAAGAAGAAAAATAAACTTGTTACCGTCATCTTGCCAGGAAAGCTCTTCCAGAAGAGAAAAGTGAACTCAGCTTCCTTTAATTTCTTCTTCAGCAGAAGGGCCAAAGCTTCAAACTTTGAGCAGCTGTCCTGCAGCCGCTGATAATCATCAGAGCACTGAAACATATTGAATAGTTTTTTACATTAAAACAATTGAATTCATGGGTGTGTCAGGTTGCTAACAGTTCACCTACCACTTCAAAGCAAGTGGCCAGTTTGAGAAGCAGTCGCCCGTACTCTTGAAGATGGTTCATAGGGAGGCTAAAGAGCGCCACCAAGATGTCGGGAATGGCGAGGTTTTCCTCAGTGCACTCAGCCAACCTTTGGAGCAGCTCATGACTCTTTCCAAAAAAATCTCTGGAGATGAAAAGTAATACCTCGTTATAACATTGGACAATGGCACTCTTTCTTTCCAATCTAAGGCTGTACTCCTGACTGGCATAAAGGAAGAATGACGCTGACACGGCCTGACCTCAATGTTTTCAAGGCAAACAAAGTCAACAGACAACTTAACACATGTATCCTAGCGTCAAAAATTGTATTGGGAAAGCTTTATTTGTTTCAGACAGGCAAGATTCCAATATGAGTGCAGTTCCCCTTTAAGCAGATCATTCACAGTCCTTATTTAAAACAAGCATACATATTTTATTATTCTTTTAGGCATTCTACATAGTATATAAATGTGAGCAAAACACAAATCCGCTTACAATGAAGCCTGCGAGTCGCTTTATCCTGCCAATAAAACGCTTAAAAAACATCCAAAAACTTCCATCAACGTTTTATATAAACGCTGTAAGCATATATTTAATGTAGCATAATAACTTGTAATATTTATGTATATTGCTCCTTTTAAACAAATGCATCAATGGAACATCACATACTGTACAATGTATAGCGTATACACTTCTTTGTGGTAAAACCTTTGTCTGCCCTTTTGGAATAGATTACTAAAAAAGACTGAAGTACCACTGCTACTGAACGGTGGCCATTATTTTATCTCAATGGGACTACCAAAATAAATTACTTGGTAAAATTAGGTTTACGTCTGAAATGTATGGTTGCTCCCTAAAACAAACCAAAAAACAGTCACCCTCAAGATACAACTTCTCTTATATCTAAGTTCCAACATATTTAGAGCCTGATTTACTAAGATCCAAATCCCTTGCGCTAAACAAAGTGTGCAATTTTCAAAATAGCGTGTACTATTTAGGGGACGTGTTGCGTGGGATTTATTAGCAATGCGTGTGCAATTGCTATATGTGCAGACCGCCTTGTTTAAATGAGGATTGTGCTTGCACTATACAGTACATCCCCCCTGTGACACTCTCATTTACCGCACGTTCATTTTATCCTGCTCCTACCTGCAGCGTTTTGCTATGTTTACAAGCAAGCAGGAGACATGTACAACTTTTTATGGGCATTTGAGAAGCATTCCTAGAGTGCATCTACTATAATCAATCAATCAATGTTTACTTATATAGCCCTAAATCACTAGTGTCTCAAAGGGCTGCACAAACCACTACGACATCCTCGGTAGGCCCACATAAGGGCAAGGAAAACTCACACCCAGTGGGACGTCGGTGACAATGATGACTATGAGAACCTTGGAGAGGAGGAAAGCAATGGATGTCGAGCGGGTCTAACATAATACTGTGAAAGTTCAATCCATAATGGATCCAACACAGTCGCGAGAGTCCAGTCCAAAGCGGATCCAACACAGCAGCAATATAAACACTTTTTCTTTTTTTACCACCAAAGGTGCGCTCAGTGGAGAGTGGCTGCACTTACTCCGCTCAAGAGTCAAGACGCAAAAAAAAACTCATACTTAAATAATTGTTTTTCTATAAAAAAATATAATAATAATAATAATAATATATGTTAGATTTGAAAAACAAACATAATTAAAAAAACACTAACGAACACCAAAGCACATCAATTGAATGTGTTTTAATCAGCCCCTTAAATCTTCTAGTCTTAACCACAGCTGCTATCTGGCAGCAAAAAGGTGGCATGTGACAAGAATGATGAATATGAATTCATGCATTTTAGTGCCCACAGTATCTCAGCTTGGAGAGCTTCATTTTTTGCAGAAACCAAAGTTGTCTACTTTGTTGTGTTGCTGGCTGTCCACAAAGCATCAGCTGTCATAAATGTAGTATTGTGCTGCAAGCAACTGTATGGCTACAATCTTATTCTTTTTCCCCTTCAAATGGCTAACAAGCGCCCCCTTGCCCATAGATTAGCTAAAATAGATTAGATACGATAGTACTTCATTTATTCCGTCAGGAGAGTTCCTTCAGGAAAAATTAACATTTTTAGCACATATTGGAGATCAAATGTTTTACAGCGCGGTTTGCATTTGGCACGTCTTTTGCCAGCCACAATTCGTATTTATCCTTTAAAAGCCATGTATTATTGAAGCTGCGCTTTGCAGCCTTTTTTTCAGCATTGTCACTTCGCTAGCAGGTTTGTAGGCGCTTGAACGCCTTGTGCCTACACACGAGCGACTAAAACTTCTGAAAAAATATAATTTTCCACAATTTTTTCATAATTTTTCGAGGGCCAGATATTTGCGTTTAAAAATTCCATGTTTTTCACGATATATATGAAAAGTGCTTTCTTAATAAAATTTGATTGTTTGGTTAAACAATATTGTCCTTTTTTGTAAAAACGACTTAAAGGGGATCTGCACTTTTTTGGAATTATGCTTATCAGTGTCAATCCTTATGTAAGACAAGAACATATACCGATATGTTTTAATTTTTTTTATGTATTGTAAATAATAAATAAATGCGATCAAAAGTCTGCTTACAATGGAGCCAATGAAAGTTGCCCTATTCTGCCTATTTAGGCCTTAGAAAAACCTCCAAACACCTGCATTAGGTTTTATATACATGCCGTAAGTACATATATAATTTAGTAACAGCCACATTTATAATAACGTTTAATATTTAAGTATTCTGATCATTTTAAGCATTTGTGGCGCATTAATTTCAAAAACTCATCACAACGTTCCCTTTTTTCTGCTCTCATTTTGATGTTGACTGATAGAATGTTGTTATAGTTTCATTTAGATAAAGAATGATTTTTAATACTGGCGAAGAAAAGGGGGGTGTAACCAAGCGCAGACCAAGGTCTTTCGTGTCGTGTCGCCCTTTGGCTTTAAATTGTCAGAAGACGTCTTAATCCTTCTACTATCCAGGTTAGAGGCATGGTTTATGATTGAGAATAAAGCGAGGAAACAGCTGAGCAGTCGATATAGGCTACATAGGCACACACGTCAGTGATCACGGTGCTGCTAAAAATAGTTTGTCTGCGTTAGCGCTTATAATTGCAGTATCACTCGTATTTGGTCAATATTCAAGTCACAAAATGTAAATGAAGTATTGTTGGCGCTTTTGGGATGGTTATTTATTTAGTTTTATGGGTGGGATAGAGGACCTCCCAATGGTAAATGGTAAATGGTAAAAGGGTTGTACTTGTATAGCGTTTTTCTACCCTTTTCCAAGGAGCCTAAAGCGCTTTGACAGTATTTCCACATTCACCCATTCACACACACATTCACACACTGACGGTGGGAGCTGCCATGCAAGGCGCTCACCAGGACCCATCAGGAGCGAGGGCGAAGTGTCTTGCCCAAGGACACAACGGACGTGACTAGGATGGTAGAAGGTGGGGATTGAACCAGTAACCCTCAGATTGCTGGCACAGCCACTCTACCAACTTCGCCACGCCGTCCCCTATGGCTCTGATGTAAACAGATTTTTATTTAAAATGCATTCGTCGTCATGTCTTTCATAATGATTGGGAAGGATAGGCAAAAACTACAAAAAAAAGTGCAGTTCCCCTTTAAAATTGCATTCTGACTTTCTACGTTTTTGAAATGCAGCATATTATTTCATTGTCAATCACACTTGAGTGAACTAGCAGATATCGACTTGCACTTTAAAGTACCACTAAAGTGGAAAAACAAGTTGCCTCTATATTGAAGCTATTATCATATATATCTGATACATGTCACCTAAAGACTTCCAAAGTTTGCCATTGAATAGGTATGATCAAAATAGTATTACCGTAGTCTCACGGAGATTCGCGGGCCATTTTGAGAGCTAAAGAGCTGGCGTAGAGGAAGGAACCACACATCCCTTTATCACCATCAACAATGCAAACCATGCAGACTTTGTGAGAGCCAACAAACATTACTTTGGGACAAATTATGATGCGGAACCTTTTATTGTTGATTTTAAGTATAAGGATAATGAGCTACAAGTTTTAGAAACTCTGCTAAACAGATCCAGCTTTGGTGAAACACTATGCAACATGTAGCAGTATTACTAAGTGCTAAAGGTAAAATACAAACTACAAACATAATAAAGCAATAACTTACTGTACGATGACTGCTCTCATTGTGATGATGACTGATAGGCTGTCCGGATTTTTACATTTATATGAAGAATTAATAATGATGCACACGAGGAAAAGTGTGTTTGTTTTCATCTCCAGGTAATACATTGAATGTCACAGATAATCAAATTCTAGATTCAGGGCAAAATCCTCCAATTATCCAGATGAGTTAATGATTTACAATATAGAATAACTTTGACGAGCCGAGACGCGATGATGCGAGGGCAGCAGTAAAGCTCACAGTAAAGCAGCAGAGAGATACTTAGCTGTGTGCTATCAATCCGCCGCTAAAAAATAGTTTGTCTGTGTTAGCGCTTCTGATAACAACATTGCTAATATTTGGTTAATATTCAGGTCACAATATGTATATAAAGTATTGTTGGTGGGTTTTGGATGGTTATATATTGGGTTTTGTTGGCAAAATAGAGAGCCCCCATTGACTACAATGTTATCAGACTTTTTATGTATTTATTTATTTACGACTTAGAATGCATAAAAAAAGAAAAACATTTGTAGTCATGTCTTATATAAGAATTGAGAATCATAGACTGCAAATCTTGCTCTAATTTTTGCATAGTTCCATCTGATCTGATACTATGGTCATAGTGCAGGAGCGTTACTCCAGTGATGTCAATCTACGTAAATTACTGAAGACGTTCAGAGCGGTTGACTGAATTTGTGGCATTTTGTGGTGCTTAGACTTTGTTTTTACATGCTATGCGGATTGTAACTACAACAGGACATGGTTTAATGGATACAATGGAACACAGTTAAGCACATACAATCAACTTGCTTTTCCACTTTGCTTGTACTTCATTCAAGTCACAATGTACTCACAGTACTGGTTTAGTCATGGCTAGGAGGCCTCCCATCACATGGAAGTCCGCCAAAGTGCTACAGTACCTGAAGAGATGGAAACAAGGAGTCCATTATAATGACATGACTTTTAATCCACTTGTTTGATTGAGAACACATACTCATTGTAAGAGTCCAGAAAGATGCTGGGGTGCTCAAGGATAGGTAGGTTTTTAACATTGCGGCTGTGTCGCAGGCCGGCGGTCACCCTGACCGCATGCTGCCCGGTCAGGTGACACAAGTGCCAGAATCGACTGGCAAGCGTCTGTAGGAGCCCAAAATTGACCGTACCAAGAGTAGCGCTCAGCAATTCTAGGAAACACATTGATTCAACTATTACAATCATGATAGGGAAAAAAAAAATCCTATCCGTGTTAATTTTACCCAATTCCAGCAGCGGGCGTAAGATCTGTGTTTTGATGTTGCACAGTTTGCAGTAGAACCTCCTCTCTGCTGATGCCAGCTCATGGAGGCTGGCGATAAAGCCCATCACGTTTTTGTCTGACAGAGCAACACACCGCCGGCCCCCAGAAAAGACGGTGCTTACAAATCCCAACTGATAAACAAAAATGATACAAAGGGTTACTGTTTATCAATCAATCAATCCACCAAAGTTTACTTATATAGCCCTAAATCACCAGTGTCTCAAAGGGCTGCACAAGCCACGACGACGCTTATGTGACCAAATCCAAAACTTTCCTCTTATATTCATGCTTACATTCATGCAAAAGGGAAGCAGCACCGGCTGCTGAGTGTATCCTTCAGATGGCTCCTCCCTGTCTTCCTGTGTGCCACACTCTACTGTGTCCTCCTTCACCTGCTCTCCACTGTAATAAATGATGGGCTGGATGCAGTCTCCATCAGCGAGCATCAGGCTGTGTCGCACTCCGGCACTCACATCCCAAACCCGGATTCCCTCTGACAGCTGCAGTGGGACACAGATAAGCATGCAGTAACACTTACAAAATTGCAGTTTTAAGTCCATATTCATTTACAGCAGGGGTGCCCATTACGTCGATCGCGAGCTACCAGTCGACCGCGGGGGGTGTGTCAGTCGATCTCCAGCCAGGCTTTTAAAAAAAATAGACCTAAAAATTAGTGATCATCAATTTTCACCAAGACGTCACTTAAATGACATTCACGGTACCGGAGGGTCTTGTGAGATGACGCTGGCTGCTGCAAGATCATTATTATGAAAATATGACCGAGAGGAAGGCGAGAAACACTTTTTATTTCAACAGACTCTCGCGCCGTACCTTCCGTCAAAACTCTAAAGGCCGACTGCACATTTCCTATCTTCACAATAAAAGCCCTGCTTCATGCCGCCTGCGCTAACAAAATAAGAGTCTCGGAAAACTGGCGTGCACAAGCGATCCCTCAGAAAGCTAGCGTGTACATCACTTGTGCACGCCAGCTTTCCGAGACTCTTATTTTGTTAGCGCAGGCAGCATGAAGCAGGGCTTTTATTGTGAAGATAGGAAATGTGCAGTCGGCCTTTAGAGTTTTGACGGAAGGGACGGCGCGAAAGTCTGTTGAAATAAAAAGTGTTTCTCGCCTTCCTCTCTGTCATTTTTTCATAATAATGAACTGGCAGCAGCCAGCGTCATCTCACAAGACCCTCGGGTGCCGTGAATGTCAATCAAGCAAGCTACGGAATTTGCCGCCAATGTTTTTCTTGTAAAGTGTATGGAAGCTGGATGAATTAGATGCCAAAAACCGGCGTTATCATCATTACTGTATGATTCTAATCAATGCAAGTCATCAGAATCAGGTAATACACCAACTTATATTCTTGTCTTTGTGAAAGAAAGACATCTATATGTGTTACACATGCTTGTATTATCATTAAACACATTTAACTTGTTTACAAAAATGTCTCTTTCATAAATAAATAAATATAAATGATATATAAATGAGGTAGCTCCCCTCAAGTTGGTCAATTGAAAAGTAGCTCGCCTGCAGAAAAAGTGTGGGCACCCCTGATTTACAGTGTGTAATGATTATACAATGATTTTTAAATCAAATCATTCAGTATCAGGAATACAGTAGTTCTCTTACTTTGGCTAGCCGAGGGATAGTGCTGGGGGATTCCATATGGCCCAGTTGACCATGGCTGTTACTTCCCCACGAGAACAGCTGGAAGGCAGACAAGTAAGACACATCCATGCACAGTTTTGCGACTTCAGCTCTTGACCGACCTGTGACTGCGCAGTCAGAGCGAGGGAATGATGAGCGCCGGCTGCCACTCGCACCACCTCCTTATTGTTGAGACTTTTGATGCAAAGTGGCTGTAATCTGTAAACATCACTTTTGGTGTCATCCTGCAGTTGTTGTTGACTTGAATACAAGGAAAAAAGAGCTCTATACCTGTCCAGGTTGTCTCCATGCCCAAGCTGACCTTGACCGCCATGGCCCCAGCTCCACACTTCCGTCTGCAGGGTGGGCAGCACCTCCTGGGCCTCAGGGTCTGACACTCCCAATGGTGTCAGAGGCACAGCGCCCGTCTTAGAACGGCCGACTTTACGAAGCAGCCGTGGAGACACTGCAAATGCACATAAGGGAGACAAATAAAATGAGTATACCATGCAAAGAACAAATCTTAAACAAATCCTATTCCTTGCCAGTCCGATAGGTCAGGGGTGCCCACATTTTTTCTGCAGGTGAGCTACTTTTCAATTGACCAAATCGAGGGGATCTACCTCATTTATATATATCATTTATATTTATTTATTTATGAAAGAGACGTTTTTGTTAACAAGTTAAATGTGTTTAATGATAATACAAGCATGTGTAACACATATAGTGAAGTGAAGTGAATCATATTTATATAGCGCTTTTTCTCTAGTGACTCAAAGCGCTTTACATAGTGAAACCCAATATCTAAGTTACATTTAAACCATAGTGGGTGGCACTGGGAGCAGGTGGGTAAAGTGTCTTGCCCAAGGACACAAAGACAGTGACTAGGATGGCGGAAGCGGGGATCGAACCTGCAACCCTCAAGTTGCTGGCACGGCTGCTCTACCAACCGAGCTATACCGCCCCATATAAATGTCTTT
Organism: Nerophis ophidion; assembly: GCF_033978795.1. Classification (NCBI taxonomy): domain Eukaryota; kingdom Metazoa; phylum Chordata; class Actinopteri; order Syngnathiformes; family Syngnathidae; genus Nerophis; species Nerophis ophidion. Next base: position 2,199,642 of record NC_084637.1, on the reverse strand, counting down.
ATTTCATGAAGACAAGAATATAAGTTGGTGTATTACCTGATTCTGATGACTTGCATTGATTGGAATTAGACAGTAGTGATGATAACATACACATTTTTGAATGGAGGAAAAAAAAGTCGTCCTTTCTGTACAATACCACATGAAAGTGGTTGGTTTTTGGAATCTTATTTATCTAGCTTCCATACACTTTAGAAGAAAAACATTGGCGGCAAACTTCGTAGCTTGCTCGCTTGTGCATGCCAGCTTATCGAGACTCTTATTTGGTTAGCGCAGGCAGCATGAAGCAGCGCTTTTATTGTGAAGATAGGAACTGTGTAGTCGGTCTTTAAGAGTTTTGACGGAAGGTATGGCGCAACAGTCTGTTGAAATAAAAAGTGTTTCTCGCCATCCTGTCGGCTATTTTTTCTTAATAATGATCTCGCAGCAGCCAGCGTCATCTCACAAGACCCTCGGGTGCCGTGGATGTCAATCAAGTGACGTCTTGGCGAAGATTGATGAGCGCTAATTTTTAGGTCTATTTTTTTAAAAAGCCTGTTTGGCGATCGACTGACACACCCTCCGCGATCGACCAGTAGCTCGCGATCGACGTAATGGGCACCCCTGCGATAGGTGGTGCTAATGCACATTGTAATGTGGTGCCAACTGCCGCTGTCAAGTTCTTTAGGACTTTTGTCCACCTGCACTTGAATTGGCTGAGAAGATTGTAGAGGGCGTTTTATCAACACAACTCCCGTAGATTTTGTGTTTATTTTACACCACATCTATTAGAGGAGCTTTTCAGGACAGGCTGATAGCCTTAAACCAAAGAGTGATAGTGTCAAACACTACTTGCAGTAACCACTCCATTAGGAATAAATATCAATATACGTAGTATTTGCATCCAATCAGAGTTCAGAACCATGTAAACATACTATATTGGTATAATAGTCTTAAAATATGTATCAGTGGTGTCTTTTGCTTTGAGAATCATCACGATGTTTAAATTTTTCAAAATTTGACAGCCACACAAAGCAGGTTTTGTTATGTTTGGTTATTGTTTTTCATGGCCTCAAAGCAGAAATACAGTAAATCAATCTGTATCTTTATATCAATCTATACTAAACTTGTATGTGTGCTTCTTTAATCATTTTATGCCTTTTGCAATGATGTACTTTTCCCGTTACTCTGGGAATCAATCATCTAACTATAAATTAATGCCATTATGCGAGAATGTTCATCAAGCTTGCACACAGTCAAAACAGGAACGTTGCAAAAAGTGTTTTCCACACCAAGTATGTGATCAATAAACACAAAACCAGACGGGAGAATGTGTGCACCTTTCCCGTACCAATGCTTGGATAATTGATCATTGTACGTTATCACCATGAGAACATAAATTTACCTATTTTAATTACAATAAACATCCACTTATGAATGACATAATAATTATACGAGGTTAAGTTAAATGTAAAACATACAAAACAGAATAAACAAAAAAGGCAGTTCTTGGTCATAAAGGTTAAGTTGGTCATCAAAACCAAAATGTACTTGTCTTAAACCACCAACTTTTGTATGGAAAGTGTTAGAGTAACTTCACGCACAGGGCACTGATTAGTTTGTTTTACTGTAATTTAATAAATAATACATCAAGTGACTTCCTAATAATAATAGTTACAATATTTTTCTTTTTTACCATGGAGTTAATGTTAAAAAGGTTCTTCTGCACTTTACATCAAAATGTTCCATCAATTAGACACAAAACTCTAAAAACACAGGCGCTAAAATTTTTTTTTTTTTTTTTTTACGTTCTGTGCAGCACACCCAGGCAGAACCCCATGACTCCACATATCACTCACTTTGTAATGACCTTCTATGGTGATGTCAGGGTGTTGAGATGGCGTGATGTGGGATGTGGTTATGAAGTGAAGTAAAAGAACATTTTTATTTGCATGCAAATTTGGGGTTTTTGAATTACAAATACTTTTAATCAGAATTCCACGTGCAGTTTTTAACTGAGGACCAAGGTCAGGTTAGGTATCCACAGTACAATTTCCCACATTCGGAAAGGCCTGACTGTGTCAGCTTTATAACTTGCGTGGCATCATAAGACACCGGTGGTGTAATTTTTCCCAAAAATGACATAAAAAGTTGGTCATGAATGGGACTTTTTCTGTTGACCAACAATAGACAGTAGTGTGTGAAGCTCCAATTAAAGCATACCACCATGCCTGGAAACTGAACCCCAATGGGGTGAAATGAAATATAAAAGTATCACAGTTTTTACAATAACAGTAATTTCCTTGTTCTTGATTGCCATTTGATTGGAACACAACGAACAACAGTAAAAACATGCACTTGACGCCAGTAAGCACAGACATGAGGTGTACTTACATAGCAGTGCATAGGAGGAGGATAAGAGGTGAACAGCGTATCTACCCTGTGAGAGGAGTCCCGGGAGCGAGAGGCGGCGCTGCATGTGCTCTGCATCCTCTTCACGAATATCTCCTGTGCTGGAACTCTTCTTGGCCTGCATGGAGTCCTCTTGGTGAACATGTTCGGGGGTGTTCTCACCAGCTCTGGGAACATCTCCTGTAAAACTGACTGGCCCACCCGATCTTAACGTTCCAGGAAGGTAGAGGCTCATCATTTTCTTGAGGGACAAGGCTTCGTAGGTGGAGGCGACCCTCTCACCCACTGCCGAGGCGCAAGAGGCCACCAGATTGTTGAGGGCGTTTGTAGAAGAGGTGCCGATAAGTCCGGATGCTGATGGCTGAAAGAAAAACAACACATTTGGGTACAAAAATAAAGAGGACTCCAGTGTTTCCCACAGCACTGCAATGTATTCATGTTGTCCAGTTGCACGATGGGGGGGCTGTGTCTAATGTGCATGTGCATGTCATTTAAAGTTAAAGTTAAAGTAGCAATGATTGTCACACACACACTAGGTGTGGTGAAATTTGTCCTCTGCATTTGACCCATCCCCTTGATCACCCCTTGGGAGGTGAGGAGAGCAGTGGGCAGCAGCGGTGCCGCGCCCAGGAATCACTTATGGTGATTTAACCCCCAATTCCAACCCCTGATGCTGAGTGCCAAGCAGGGAGGCAATGGCTCCCAGTTTTTTATAGTCTTTGGTATGACTCGGCCGGGGTTTGAACTCACAAACTACCGATCTCAGGGCAGACACTCTAACCACTAGGCCACTGAGTAGGTTATTTTTTAGCTAATAAACCCTAAAAAAAATCCAGCCATCCATCCATCCATTTTTGACCACTTGTCCCTTTTTCAGGGTCGCAGGGGGTGCTGGAGCCTATCCCGGCTTCATTTGGGCAATATGCGGGGTACACCCTGGACAAGTCGCCACCTCATCGCAGGGCCAACCCAGATAGACAACATTCACACTCACATTCACACACTAGGGACCATTTAATGTTGCCAATCATGAGGCCGGAGTACCCGGAGGGAACCCACGCAGTAAATGGTAAATGGGTTGTACTTTTATAGCATTTTTTTACCTTTAAGGTACTCTAAGCGCTTTGACACTACTTCCACATTCACCCATTCACACACAGATTCACACACTGATGGAGGGAGCTGGCATGCAAAGCGCTAACCAGCACCCATCAGGAGCAAGGGTGAAGTGTCTTGCTCAGGACACAACGGACGTGACGAGGTTGGTACTAGGTGGGGATTGAACCAGGGACCCTAGGGTTGCGCACGGCCACTCTCCCAACTGTGCCACGCCATCACGTGGAGAACATGCAAACTCCACACAGAAAGATCCCAAGCCCAGGATCAAACCCAGGACGTTCATATTGTGCTGCCCCCCTACAAATATGTTTAAAAATATACAAGATATTACTTCTGCCGATTCTTGTCACAAGCAAGATGAAACCGTATGTGTGTGTGTGCAGGGCGGGGGGTACAGCTGTACATATAGTATTAAGAATCTTTAAAAATTTGCAACAATACCAGAAAAGCCTTTAGTTTTTCCGCTCTTTTTGGAAACAGAATCTAAAGCAGGGGGTGCCCAAAGTGGGGCCAAATCTGGATTGGGCCGTCACAGGGTGGTTCCCAAATTTAATACAAATTGATACTAATTTTATTCCAAGCTCACACAATTATTGATGACATGCCCGCAAGGCTAACTAGTTTTCGTCTATCGAATGGGATGCTCTACACTCGCACTACACTTAAAATCTCTGTTTGGCTCACCGCTTAATGACATATGTTTACCGGTATTTTGGCACCTAGAGGTAAAAACTTTGGGCACCCCTGATCTAGAGTATTAGAAATATTCCCCGAATAAATCACTAAAAATGGCAACACATCCTCTGTCAAACCACAGATTATGAGATGATAGTTACAGAGTAATCTACTGGACAGAGTAAAGACCACTAGCTACATTCACATGATCTCATAAATGTGTTTACGAGCAAGAGCCAAATCAATTAATGGCGGTCCCAATTTATTCCTGGTGGGCTGTAACAACTACATTACTGTATGGGAAACACTGGAGCTTCAGGACAGTTTGAAAATTCCACTTCCATATAATCGTATTTTTCAGCCTATAAAGTGCACTTAAAATCCTTTAATTTTCTCAAAAATTGACAGTACATCTTATAAAAGTATTTTTTCTGGTGGTGCTCACTGCTTATACTAGTTGTGGCAAATGGTGTAATAATACGTGACCAGTACACACATAGGTGATACGTGTGGACTGCAGGTTGAGGCCTGTTCAATTATTTATGCTAGCAAGTACCGGTGAGCAAGCAAGACCAAAACTTTGATGTTACATTGAGAATATACAACATTACACAAAGCGCTCAAAGATCGGTCAAAATGTTTTAGTACGACTTTGGTAAGCTACGAAGCTCCATCACTTGATGGATTGTCCAAACATTACGGCTACAGTAGTCAGACTACTGTACTTCAACATACAGGTATTATTATGGAAGTGGTACCAACTAGGACAAATAATATCTGGCATTTTTGTTTATTATTCAAACAAAACTTTTCTTACCTATTGGTACCTGCTGTTTTGTATTTGGGAGCCGCATAAGTCCCGAAAATGTGCACACACCCGCCAATGTAGCCCACGCCATCGTCAATAAGCTCCTACTTTTTCTCTATCCTCGTGTTGTGGGGCATTCACCCTCTGCTCCCGCTGTTGCCATTTCTAATACAAAGTAGTGTATAGTTCTTACTTGTCTGTCAAAGGACTAGCTATGTAAGCGCTAAAAACTACAACAAAAGCAGCATACTGAAGCTAATTATAGAAACTAGTTTGAAAATGTTCCTTAAACATAATCAAGGCAACATTTTGACCAAATAATTACTATTGCATGTTATGTAGACCACAAGGAAGTGTTTTAGATTTAGAAAAAAAAGCATAATATGACCCTTTGTGTGAATCCATCCTAGTCACTGCCGTTGTGTCCTTGGGCAAGACACTTTACCCACGTGCTCCCAGTGCCACCCACACTGGTTTGAATGTAACTTAGATATTGGGTTTCACTATGTAAAGCGCTTTGAGTCACTAGAGAAAAGCGCTATATAAATATAATTCACTTCACTTCACACAAAATAGAGCTGAATATACTGTACTTGTTCATCGACAGTGCGCCTTATAATCGCTGGGTGCACTGTGTTTTAGTTTATAAACAGCTGCTCTATCAGCATTAAACTGCTTTTCCCAGGTATTGAATCAAACTACATTTAATCCAATCTAATTTCTGTTTTTGTAACTGCAACACTCACCAGCAGGTTATGCAGTCCTCCCTTTGTCACCTTTGGTGTTTTTTCACCCTGAGTGTTATCTAAGAGCTTCTGCAGGTAATCTTTGACGGCCTGCTCATCTGGATAAGGTGAACATTTGGCACTTGCTGCCTGACTGCACTGTGCCCCAGGGAGGTCAAAGTTCAACGTAGCTAGCCCCTCCTCAGCCAAGCATGACTCTTGTTTGTCCAAATTTTGGGAGGGGTCATTGTTGTTGACAGGTGCTGGAGGTGAGGCGGGTGTTTGGGAAGAAAGGGTGGGTTCTGATGGAGAAGTCTTGAGGAGAGTAGTAGATAAGGACACCTCAAGCCTTCCAACGTCTTCAGGCTGCTGTAATCCAGGTGGGCAGTAGTGACTGTCAGAAATGATGACGTGATCCTCTTTGTCAGTCATGGTGTATAGCAGCTGCTTACATTGCCCACATTTGTCTGCAGGGGGCCGCTTGACATCCTGGGGGGTGAGGCAGCGAACCAAAGCCAGACTATGCAAGGCGCCACAGCTCACTTGAAGTACAAACCTGCCAGCCAGTTGTTCAACCTTCTGTGGTTTGCAGACTGGAACAACTGTGGTGTTGAGGCCCAACTGGCAACCACTTCCCCAAGCCCAAACCTCCCGCTGGACCGAGAGTGCCAGAGTGTGCTGCTCCCCACAGGCAAGCTCCAGGACCGGTACAGTGTGCTGCAGGGGGCTGCAGTCTGAGTCCAGTAGAGCGACTGGAGTCGGGTTGGGAACGGAGCTGAGGCCCAACAAACCACACTGTCCCGCGCTGTTGTCCCCCCACATATGGACGCCACCATCCTCTGTCACCGCCCCACTGTGGAAACTCCCAGCGGCCAGAGCAACAACTCGCTGTCCACTCAGTGCGCTCTCTAAAGTGGGAGCCGTAAACTCCGCCGTTTGACTTTGCTTCCATGGCAGATGCCCGAAAGTGAACACCTGACCACCTGAATGTGCATAACAAAATGACGAATCTGTCAGGTGTTTATTTTTTGTTTTTTTAACATTGCGAACGCCACAATGCTTACCTTCCACCAGCAAGACTCCATGATTTCTACCCAGAGCAACCTGGAGAACAGACTGGGGAAGAAGTAGTCTCTCAGGGGCCACACTGTAAGAGTAGCCTTTCCAGGTGTGTAGCAGGCCTCTCTCTCCTTCACCGTCATCTCCAGAGCTGGAAGATCATGATTTAGAAAAAGATGTGCTTGTCATTGATTCGATCCAATGCTTTGGAAGACATTAAATGTCAATGTTGAGTTTTTTTGTATTAGACATATATTAGTAGTACATCAAATGCTAAGTTTGATTATAAATGCTCAGTCAGATGTAGTCTCACCAGATATGGCAGTGGTTGCAAAACATTCCAACTTAATTAAACATGTGGCTACAAATGTTGCTTACCACCATCAAAGTGTGAATGTAGAGTGAAGGAATAATGGGTCTCATTGTGAAGCGTTTTGGGTTTTAGAAATGCCCTCTTAAAAATATAGGTCAGTGGTTCTCAAACTTTTTTCACCAAGTATGACCTCAGAAAAAACTTGGCTCTACAAGTACCAACATAATGACCAACATTAAAATACTGTAGCATAGTAGGCCTAAGTATATACATATAACATACATATCACTACACTGTCCATATATATATACATATACATATGTATATATATATATATATTAGGGCTGTGAATCTTTGGGTGTCCCACGATTCGATTCAATATCGATTCTTGGGTTCACGATTCTATAATATATCGATTTTTTCTCGATTCGATTTTCGATTCAAAAACGATATTTTTCCGATTCAAAGGGATTCTGTATTCATTCAATACATAGATTTCAGCAGGATCTACCCCAGTCTGCTGACATGCTAGCAGAGTAGTAGATTTTTAAAAAAAGCTTTTATAATTGTAAAGGACAACGTTTTATCAACTGATCGCAAAAATGTGAATTTGTTTTAACTATTAAACGAACCAAAAATACGACTTATTTTATCGTTGTGAAAACATTGGACACAGTGTGTTGTCCAGCTTATGAGATGCCATGCAAGTGTAAGCCACTGTGACACTATTGTTCTTTTTTATAATTTTTATAAATGTCTAATGATAATGTCAATGAGGGATTTTTAATCACTGCTATGCTGAAATGATAACTAATATTGATACTGTTGTTGATAATATTCATTTTTGTTTCACTACTTTTGGTTTGTTCTGTGTGGTGTTTGTGTCTCCTTAATTGCTCTGTTTATTGCAGTTCTGAGTGTTGCTGGCTCAGGTTTGGTTTTGGAATTGGATTCCATTGTTATGGTGTTGCTGTGTATTGTTATGTTGGATTGATAAAAAAAAATAAAAAAATAAAAATATATATGTTTTTAATCGATTTTTTAAAAGAGAATCGATTCTGAATCGCACAATGGTTCGATTCGTATTCGAATCAATTTTTTCAAACACCTCTAATATATATATATATATACACACACACACACGTGTGTATATATATATATATATATATATATATATATATATATATATATATATATATATATATATATATATATATATATATATATATATATATATATATAAAAATATATATATATATGTATATATATATGTGTATATATTAAAATTAAAGTACCAATGATTGTCACAGACACACAAGGTGTGGCAAAATTATTCTCTGCATTTGACCCATCACCCTTGAGGTGGGGGGAGCAGTGAGCAGCAGCGGTGGCCGCGCCCGGGAATAATTTTTGGTGATTTAACCCCCAATCCAAACCGTTGATGCTGAGTGCCAAGCAGGGAAGTAATGGTTGCCATTATAATTATTGGTGTGCAAACAATGTTTTTAAACCCATCCATTTCTATCCATTTTCTACCGCTTATTCCCTTTTTGGGGTCGCGGTGGGCGCTGGCGCCTATCTCAGCTACAATCGGGCGGAAGGCAGGGTACACCCTGGACAAGTCGCTACCTCATCACAGGGCCAACACAGATAGACAGACAACATTCACACTCACATTCACACACTAGGGACAATTTAGTGTTGCCAATCAACCTATCCCCAGGTGCATGTCTTTGGAAGTGGGAGGAAGCTGGAGTACCCGGAGGGAACCCACGCATTCACGGGGAGAACATGCAAACTCCACACAGAAAGATCCCGAGCCTGGATTTGAACCCAGGACTGCAGGACCTTCGTATTGTGAGGCAGATGCACTAACCCCTCTTAAACCAATTAGGTGAAATGACATAATCTCCTATGGCACAACAGAGTGTATCTCACGGCAAACGAGAGTGCCGCGGCACAGTGGTTGAAAAACACTGCCTTAAAGGTCTGTAGTGATAGCACGTGATGATAACTGTAGTGATATTGCGTGGCTATATCTGTAGTGCAGTGTTTTTCAACCTTTTTTGAGCCATGGCACATTTTTTGCGATGGAAAAATGCGGCGGCACACAGCCAGCAGAAATCATTAAAAAAACGAAACTCAGTTGACAGTAAAAAGTCATCTTCGCAATTGTTGGATATGACTTTAAAGCATAAGCAAGCATGCATGACTATAGCTCTTGTCTCAAAGTAGGTGTACTGTCACCACCTGTCACATCACACCCTGACTTATTTGGACTTTTTTGCTGTTTTCCTGAGTGTAGTGTTTTACTTCTTGTCTTGCGCTCCTATTTTTGGGGCATTTTGTCTTCCTTTGAGCGATATTTCCCGCATCTACTTTGTTTTTGCCATCAAGAATATTGCAGTTGTTTTTACCCTGTGATGAGGTGGTGACTTGTCCAGGGTTTACACCGCCTTCTGCCCGAATGTAGCCAAGATAGGCTCCAGCGCCCATTTGCCCCCGAAGGGAATAACCAGTAGAAAATTGATGGTTTATCCTTCTTTGTGGGGACATTGTTGATTGTCAAGTACGGATGTACATTGTGGACGCCGTCTTTGCTCCGCAGTAAGTCTTTGCTGTCCTCCAGCATTCTGGTTTTGTTTACTTTGTAGTTCAGTTTTAGTTTTGTTCCGCATAGCCTTCCCAAAGCTTCAATGCCTTTTCTTAGGGGCACTCACCTTTTATTTTTTTAAGCATTAATTACCTTTTTTACCTGCACCCTGCCTCCTGCTGTTTCCAACATCTACAAAGCAATTAGCTACCGGCTGCCACCTACTGATATTAAAGAGTATTACACGGTTACTCTAGACAACACCGACACTCAACAACAACACCACATCATTTGCAGACTACAATTATAGGTTTGCAAAAAACATTTTTTACCCCAAATAGGTGAAATTAGATCATCTCCAACGGCACACCGGATCGTATCTCACGGCACAGTGGTTGAAAAACACTGCTGTAGTGATATCACGTCACACCAAAGACTACACAAATGGGAGGCATTATCTCCCTGCTTGGCACTCAGCATCAAGGGTTGGAAAAATGATTCCTGGGCGTGGCCTCCACTGCTGCCCACTGCTCCCCTCACCTCCCAGGGGGTGAAAAAGAGGATGGGTCAAATGCAGAGGACAAATTTCACCACACCTGGTGTGTGCGTGACAATCATTGGTACTTTAACTTAACTTAACGCGGTGATATCTGCAGTGATATCACATGGGTAGTGATATCACATGGTAATCACAACGGATCGATCCTCTTACCACCTCCTCTGGGTTTCCATCCGTTATCTTTTATTCCTCCATGAGTGTCACAAAACATCCCTCATAGTCCACTTGAACTTGTCAGCTTTTCAATGTCTTTCTGTTGGGAAGAAGACAGCAATGTGAGCAGTGAGTGCAGACAAGGTGTCGCCGTATCAGCACAGTCCTCAATAATAACACAGGACTACCATTAGCGAACTCATTCAACTTAAAAGACGCAGGCACACATTTATATTGCTCCCAGAGCGATATTTGACACATTATTCTTACCAGCTCATTAATTGTCTTCACATTCCTAACGTCGACAATGACGCCGTATTGTTATGTTTAGCTAATCAATGCTAGCAGTAGCTGTTGACGAGGCTACAAGCAAAGATCGTTCACAGCTGAGATGGCCACTATAGGTAGCGACACGCTGGGAAGTAGCCGGTTAGAATAATTGTTTACATTTAAAACTATGCCTTTCAATGTGTCGCAAAAGTTAACATATTAATATAATAAATAATTAATTTATACTTCAAAATAAGAACAAATATAAACAGATACTCAACATTACATCCGAGTGAGATGTCTTCATTATGTGTTACTGCTCCAGCTCTTCAACGGAAGCTGAAAATGATCAAAATAAGAAGCGCGGGGGTTTAAAGCAATTAAAAATACATCCTTTTTTTTTTTTACCGCTTGTCTCTCTCAAATGAATACAACAGAACAACTTTGCATGTTCAGGATTGACCATGTAAACCACCAGACGACTTTTTTGTAACTTTTGCAATCCGAGTGCAGCAGCGCAAACTGTAACGGACTTTATAATTATTACGTCAGTAACCCCTGTTGCAATAGCAATGCTACTTCTATAACTACTAGAAACTAACTACAAACTACTAATATTAATCACAACAATAGGATAGTACAGTAAAAAACAATAGCTATCACTACTACTCACAACAAAAATAACTACCAAAAACTACAAACTACTAATAATAATCACAACAATAGGATAGTACAGTAAAAACATCAATCAATGTTGATCTATATAGCCTTAAATCACAAGTGTCTCAAAGAGCTGCACAAACCACAATGACATCCTCGGTAGAGCCCACATAAGGGCAAGGAAAAACTCACCCCAGTTGACAACGATGACTATGAGAAACCTTGGAGAGGACCGCATATGTGGGCAACACAACATGATAGTACAGTAAAAACAATAGCTATCACTACTACTTACAGCAATAAAAACTAACAAAAAACTACTAAAAATAATCACAACAACAATAGGATAGTACAGTAAAAACAATATCTATCACTAAAACTCACAGCAAAAATAACTAGTAAAACCTAACGAAAAACTACTAATAATAATCACAACAACAATAGATTAGGACAGTAAAAACAATAGCTATCACTAGTAGTCACAGCAGAAATAACAATTAAAACTAATATTACTACAGCTGCTGCTAATATCTCAATAACGACATTAATAAATCACTGCGATGAGGTGGCGACTTGTCCAGGGTGTACTCGATTGTAGCTGAGATAGGCACCAGCGACCCCAAAGTGAATAAACGGTAGTAAATGGATGAATGGATGGACATTAATAAATATTATTACCACCACTACTACAAAATAATAATGATAACAATATTAACAATGATAACATATGCTGCTACTACGGAAAATAATTTGGGCAAGATAACAGCACATGATGGACAGACAAAGGGAAGGTGTTGGAAACTTTTTAAAATTTAATATATTTAGCGCAATCGGAATGGATGTTTCCCTTTTTGGTCGCTTGAGGGGTGGAATGACAGGCTCAGTTCTCAGTGGCCTAGTGGTTAGTGTTGTGAGTTCAAAGCCCGGCCAAGTTATACCAAAGACTATAAAAAATGGGAGCCAGTACCTCCCTGCTTGGCACTCAGCATCAAGAGTTGGAATTGGAGGTTAAATCACCATAAATGATTCCCGAGCGTGGCCACCGCTGCTGCTCACTGCTCCCCTCTCCCCTCCCAGGGGGTGAGGGTGATGGGTCAAATGCAGAGGATAATCTTACCACACGTTTAATTGTCTGTGACAATCATTGGTACTTTACTTTAACTTTTAACTTGACAGAAACACTTTTCAAGTGGGTTTAATAAGTCGTTGTCATGGCAGCATGAAAACATCGAAATCCGAGGCAAACATACGATGAAGTAGAGCAGTGACACAAACAGTTGAACGTGTACCACTCGTCGTAAGAGGTGGTATGCCAGTGATTTCATTCTTTAAGTTGTGTTTTCCTATATTCAAACACAGTGTTACTGGTCAAACTGTGTGGAATTTGGCCAAAATATTAAGTTTACTCATACTTGCCAACTTTGAGACCTCGAGTTTGGGAGATTGGGTCTGGGGGGGTTGTTTTGGGGGTTAACGAGGGAGTTTATATATTTTCATGTATTTCTTATATATGTGTGTGTGTGTGTGTGTGTAAATAATCTCTTGATGAATGAGCATATCCGTTCTTCCACCGAGTTCAATGGAGAAGTCTGATCTACAACATTTGCAGGCAACATCCAACTTCCCCTTCCAGCTGTCCTGGATGAACTGAAATTATTTTTTCCAATCATTTTGGAACTTGCAAGCGTACTTCTTCTTCTTACTCGCCGTCGCCATGTCTCTTCTTCGTTCTTCTGCTTCGTCTCCGTTATGTTCTTGGACATTACTACTTGCTGTAGTTTTGAAGCAATGCATGATGGGAATGCGGATGTTGTGTGTCAGTGTGTGGAATAAACACACGCTGAGAAATAGCTCCGGGCCTGCCTACTTTATGGCTTACAGATAAAGCTATGGATGATGGAGACATATATAACAGTCTCCTTTTCAGGTGAGAGAGGACGTTAAAGGCACGCCTCCAATATTGTCGTCTAGGTGGAAATCGAGAGAAATTAGAAAGAATGTTTTCCCCGGGAGATTTTTGGGAGGGGCAATGAATTTCAGGAGTCTCCTGGGAAAATCAGGAGTGTTGGCAAGTATGAGTGTACTTGTTGAATGAACATATGCCTTGTTTTTAATGATTACTTAGGCCTGCTACGCTACGCCATTTTAATTTTGGTCATTGTGCAGCTGAGATAGGCTCCAGCACCCCCCCCCGCGACCCTAAAAGGGACAAGCGGTAGAAAATGGATGGATGGACATTATGGTGGTACTTGGGGAGACAAGTTAGAGAAGCACTGATGTGGAGCAGACAGATGGCATCACAATCTAACACAACCTAAATATTCCCACCACTTCCATCCCATTGGACACGTGTGCATCAGGGAAGTAAAGAACAATTGTAAAACATATTTGGAAAAGAGCAGAAACATTTAATTCAGAAATGGTTCCCAGTTGTTTGTGTTCACGGTACATAATATACATAAGCCGGCATGAAATCTTGTGTACATGCACATTGTGGATGTGTTGCAAGTGTTGGCGTCACACACACAAATAATAGGAGGAACAACAGTTAAATGTTGACAAAAATAAAGTACTTGTATAATCTACTTCGAATAAAGCATTTCTTTTCTTTTGGCGTACATGGAGCTGAGAGAAAAGATGGCATCTGTGAGCGCCGTGGGCAGGTAAGGGTAGAGCTGGAAGAAAAGCCGATCCGTGGCTGAAACGATCATATATCTGTTCTTCGGGGAGGGCGCCGTAACTGCGTGCAACATGGCGGCGATGACCTTGTCCGCATTGGTGAATCCTGTCCTGCATGTTGAGACAAAGTACTCGATGGCCATCTTTATGTAGTCTTGGTTGAAGGTTTGCTTGCGCTCCTCATCAAACTTAGCCCAAATATCCGACTGTGTCTTCATCTTCACGATGTTGGTGGCTTGGCCGAAGTTACCTGGCTGAATGATGCTCACCTGAAAGTGGAGAACAATCCATTTATTTACCCCAAATCAGCAGCGTACCAAACAACAATCACTGAAAAATGGGGAAAAAGACAGAGAGCAAAAGTTTAAATCTTCACACTAATATCACCAATAATATTAGGATTTGTGTGCAGGGGTTAGTTGCATCGATCCCAATATTGATAGTACCGATACCAAAAGTAGCACCAGTTTTGAATTGATACTGATGTACTAATAGCAAGATTTTGCAGTCCTCTTCTATGTTTATTTTCAAAAATATGTGTGTTTTTACAGTATACATATCAACACAGTAATATATATATATATATATATATATATATATATATATATATATATATATATACAAATACATCCACACACACACATATACATATATTTATATATACATATATTATATAAATGTATGTATGTATGTATATATATATATACATATATATATATACACATTATTATATACATACATATACATATATACACACATATACATATATATATATATATATACATATATATATATATATATATATACACATACACATATATATATATATATACATATATATATATATATATATATATATGTATATGTGTGTATATATATATATGTATGTATATATATATATATATATATATATATATATATATATATATATATATATATATTAGGGCTGTGAATCTTGGGTGTCCCACGATTCGATTCAATATCAATTCTTGGGGTCACAATTTGATAATATATCGATTTTTTCGATTCAATTCGATTCTCGATTCAAAACGATACTTCTCCGGATTGAAAAGGATTGTGTATTCATTCAATACATAGATTTCAGCAGGATCTACTCCAGTTTGCTGACATGCTAGCAGAGTAGTAGATTTATAAAAAAAAGCTTTTATAATTGTAAAGGACAACGTTTTATCAACTGATTGCAAGAATGTAAATTTGTTCTAACTATTAAAGCAAAAATCAGACTTATTTTATCTTTGTGAAAACATTGGACACAGTGTGTTGTCCAGCTTATGAGTGTAAGCCACTGTGACACTATTGTTCTTTTTGATTATTTTTATAAATGTCTAATGATAATGTCAATGAGGGATTTTTAATCACTGCTATGCTGAAATTATAACTAATATTGATACTGTTGTTGATAATATTCATTTTTGTTTCACTACTTTTGCTTTGTTCTGTGTGGTGTTTGTGTCTCCTCTCAATTGCTCTGTTTATTGCAGTTCTGAGTGTTGCTGGGTCAGGTTCGGTTTTGGAAATGGATTGCACTGTTATGGTGTTGCTGTGTAGTGGTTTGTTGGATTGATTAAAAATAAATAAATAAAAAATAAATCGATTTAAAAAAAAATGAGATTCGTATTCTAATCGATTTTTTCCCCACACGCCTAATATATGTATATATATACATACATGTACATATATAGATTTAGTGCTTTGCCAAGTGAAATAAGAAAATAAACATTCATCTATGCAAGTCACAGAGCAACAAAGACAACTCTTCAATGTGTCAGCTTCTTAGTAGTCCTCCCAAACATGGAGGGGACAGTTTTTGGTTTGTTTGTGCCATCGTACCTTCACACCGAAGCTGGCCATTTCCACCCGCAGGCAGTCGGCAAAGGCCTCCAGTCCTCTCTTGGACACGCTGTAGCAGGCCATGTTCAGGCAGTTGAAGAAGGCAAAGATGCTGGACACAAAAACCATCCGGCCTGCGGAGGTCAGAGGGTGAAGAGTCGGTGAGCAAGAAGGCGGCGAGAGGAGCGTGAGGGAACACACGGAAGGACAGTTGTTACCTTTAGCAGCACGCAGCAAAGGCAGGAAGGCCACGGTGGTCCTGATGCAGCCAAACAGGTTGATGTCCACCATGTGGCGGAAGTCTTCAATGGTGCTCCATTCTATCTCGGCCCAATCTGAAATACCAGCATTGTTGACCACGGCCCACAGACCTGCAGGCAAGCAGAAACATCAGCAAAGGCTTTCATGTTATTCTCAAAACAGCAACTTCTCACCTTTTTCTGGCAGGTTGTCCTGGACCATGGTCTTTGCCTGCCGCACATCCGCATCACTGGTGACGTCCAGTTTGAGGAGTTGTAGATGACCGGAGCTCTCTCTGGCCAGATTCTGGGCGCCCATTCCCTGCGGAAACAAACAGCCGGCAAAGACCACGAAACCTCTTTGGTCCAGGCAGCGAGCCAGCTGGTATCCGAAGCCGCTGTCGCAGCCCGTTATCAAGACGGCGTGGCCGCGGCCGTCCAGCGGGGAACTGCAGGGGCGCTTGGAGAAAAACTTGGGAAAGAGCAAGAGCACCACGGCAAAGACGGGAGGGATGCAAAAGAGCTGGTAGGCGGACAAGGAGGTGTTCATGATGGCTGCTGTCTGCCTGCTGACCCCACACATTGCTCTTTATACGCCGCTCAATTTGTTGAGGTTTGCATGTGACTTCAGCAAGATGCTTGCCGGCAAATGGGAGCAACTTCATTTGGTAAGACTTCCTCTCACGAGCATACGCAGCACCTGCTTCTCCTTTTGGCGGTTTAGCTCGGTTGGTACAGTGGCCGTGCCAGCAACTTGAGGGTTGCAGGTTCAATTCTCGCTTCTGCCAACCTAGTCACTGCCGTTGTGTCCTTGGGCAAGACACTTGACCCACCTGCTCCCAGTGCCACCCACACTGCTTTGCATGTAACTTAGATGAAGTGTGAAGTGAAGTGAATTATATTTATATAGCGCTTTTCTCTAGTGACTCAAAGCGCTTCACATAGTGAAACCCAAAAGATTCAAATTAGCCACTTTTCTCTTCTTTTTTTTCGGTTAAATTTTGAATTTCAAAGAGTCGAAATATATCATAAAAATATTGATCTGTTTCTATATATATATTTATTGTGAGAAATCATTAAGATGATCAGTGTTTCCACAAAGATAAATATCATTAATTATTAATAATAACATAGAGTTAAAGATAAATTGAGCAAATTAACTATTTCTGGCAATTTATTTAAGTGAAGTGAAAAATATTTATATAGCGCTTTTACATAGTGAAACCCAATATCTAAGTGACATTTAAAGCAGTGTGGGTGGCACTGGGAGCAGGTGGGTAAAGTGTCTTGCCCAAGGACACAACGGCAGTGACTAGGATGACGGAAGCGGGAATCGAACCTGCAACCCTCAAGTTGCTGGCACGGCCGCTCTACCAACCGAGCTATGCCGCCCCAGATATTGGGTTTCACTCTGTAAAGTGCTTTGAGTCACTAGAGAAAAAGCGCTATATAAATATAATTCACTTCACAGTACTGCAGTACTTTCAGGCTGCGAGAGACTTCACAATGTGGACATTCTCACATTTCACAATCGCTAACAAAAGTAAAACGTAACAAAAACAATGAAAATCTAAAATGAATAATAAATATTTCCACCTGTGCACATTTTGCACACTCACTGATTGAATGTACAAATATTGAAACAAAAACACTATCTTGATACCAAGAAGCAGTTGAATTGTGTAGTGCTGGAGAAGTCAAGCACTCCACTCTTACTTTACACCAAGTGAGTCCAAACCTTTATCACTGAGGGCTGTACGCTGAAAATAAATGAAAGGAGACAGGGGCCATTCAAATATTTTTAATATCGTCCCACTGTTGAAATAATAGTCTACAGCGGGGGTCACCAACGTGGTGCCCGCGGGTAGCAGGTCGCCCGTAAGGACCAGATGAGTTGCCCGCTTGCCTGTTCTAAAAATAGCTCAAATAGCAGCACTTACCAGTGAGCTGCCTCTATTTTTTACATTTTATTTATTTACCAGCAAGCTGGTCTCGCTTTGCTGGACATTTTTAATTCTAAGAGAGACAAAACTCAAATAGAATGTGAAAATCCAAGAAAATATTTGAAAGACTTGGTCTTCACTTGTTTAAATAAATTCATTTTTTTTTTTTTTTTACTTTGCTTCTTATAACTTTCAGAAAGACAATTTTAGAGAAAAAAATACAATCTTAAAAATGATTTTAGGATTTTTAAACACATATACTTTTTACCTTTTAAATTCCTTCCTCTTCTTTCCTGACAATTTAAATCAATGTTCAAGTAAATGTATTTTTTTTAATTGTAAAGAATAATAAATACATTTTAATTTAATTCTTCATTTTAGCTTCTGTTTTTTCGACGAAGGATATTTGTGAAATATTTCTTCAAACTTGTGATTAAAATTAAAAAAATGTTTTTGTCTTTGTTAGAAATACAGCTTGGTCCAATTTGTTATATATTTTGACAAAGTGCAGATCTAATTTTAACCTATTTAAAACATTTCATCCAAATTCTAAAATTAATCTTAATCAGGAAAAATTACTAATGATGTTTCATAAATTATTTTTCAATTTTTTTCAAAAAGATTCAAAATAGCCACTTTTCTTTTTTTTCGGTTAAATTTTGAATTTCAAAGAGTCGAAATATATCATAAAAATATTGATCTGTTTCTATATATATATTTATTGTGAGAAATCATTAAGATGATCAGTGTTTCCACAAAGATAAATATTATTAATTATTAATAACATAGAGTTAAAGATAAATTGAGCAAATTAACTATTTCTGGCAATTTATTTAAGTGAATGATATTTATATAGCGCTTTTCTCTAGTGACTCAAAGCGCCTTTACATAGTGAAACCCAATATCTAAGTTCCATTTAAAGCAGTGTGGGTGGCACTGGGAGCAGGTGGGTAAAGTGTCTTGCCCAAGGACACAACGCCAGTGACTAGGATGGCGGAAGCGGGAATCAAACCTGCAACCCTAAAGTTGCTGGCACGGCCGCTCTACCAACCGAGCTATGCCGCCCCAAGTGTGTATCAAACTGGTAGCCCTTTGCATTAATCGCATTAACGGCGTGGCGCAGTGGGCAAGTGGCCGTGCGCAACCCGAGCGTCCCTGGTTCAATCCCCACCTAGTACCAACCTCGTCACGCCCGTTGTGTCCTGAGCAAGACACTTCATCCTTGCTCCTGATGGGTGCTGGTTAGTGCCTTGCATGGCAGCTCCCTCCATCAGTGTGTGAATGGGTAAATGTGGAAGTAGTGTCAAAGCGCTTTGAGTACCTTGAAGGTAGAAAAGCGCTATACAAGTACAACCCATTTATCATTTATATATTTACCCAAGAAGTAGCTCTTGGTTTCAGAAAGGTTGGTGACCCCTGCTCTACGGCATATTTAGTCCAATTTTAAATTTTTTTTTTTTGCGTAAATCAGCTCCTTGTGATTGTAAAATGGCCGACAATTCAGGGGTGTCCAAATTTTTGACTTAGGGGCCGCATTGGGCTACAAAAAAATGTGGTTAGTTTGGTCGTTTTACAGGTCATGGAACGTCAATGAAGTATTGTTGACAGTTTTTGAAACCTTTTAAAGTGATTGTGTTGTGATCCGCTGGTCGGATCATCACCATATTGTTATTTTTGTTCCATTTTTCTATCACTCTGCGGTCTGACAGGCTTAGTTCCTGTTCACTCAGTTTGTTCTCATACAACTGCTTATGACTTTGTCTCTCACTCTCGATTTCGCGAGCTCTCACGCTAAGCTTTATTTAATTCTTAGCTTTCACGCTCGTTGTTTTGTGTTTCCTTTTGTGTGCCTTTGTGCCAAATGTTTGCGTTTCGGTTAGTTCGACCTAGCTTTCCATGCTAGCGCTTTTATTTGCCTTTTCTATTTTTACCAGTGTTTTTGTTCATAGCTCCTTTTGTTGAATAAATCCCTTAGTTCTTACCTTTTTGCTTCTTGCTGACGCATCCACGGAGGACTGAATCCGGCAACAATATGCCACACAAGTCTAACAGATTGGCTATAAAAGCAGCTGCCATGAAATGTTCACTCATTCACAAACAAGGACGGGGCGAGGGTCACCACTTTGTCAACAAATGCATGAGAAAATTGTTTAAGAACAACATTTTTCAAGCAGCTATTGCAAGGAATTTAGGGATTTCATCATCTACGCTCCGTAATATCATCAAAAGGTTCAGAGAATCTGGAGAAATCACTGCACGTAAGCGGCAAGACTCAAAACCAACATTGAATGCTAGTGACCTTCGATCCCTCAGGCGATACTGCATCAAAGTGTAAAGGATATCACCACAATGGCTCAGGAACACTTCAGAATATCACTGTCAGTAACTAAAGTTAATGGCTACATCTGTAAGTGCAAGTTAAAACTCTACTATGCAAAGCCAAAGCCATTTATCAACAACATCCAGAAACGCCTCCGGCATCGCTGGGCTGGAGCTCATCTAAGATGGACTGATGCAAAGTGGAAAAGTGTTCTGTGGTCTGACGAGTTCAAATTTCAAATTGTTTTTGGAAACTGTGGATGTCGTGTCCTCCGGACAAAAGAGGAAAAGAACCATCTGGATTGTTCTAAGCGCAAAGTGTAAAAGCCAGCATGTGTGATGGTATGGGGGTGTATTAGTGATTGTTGTAGGGTGAAAGTGTGGTAGTCAGCATGTGTGATGGTATGGGGGTGTATTAGTGATTGTTGTAGGGTGAAAGTGTTGTAGTCAGCATGTGTGATGGTATGGGGGTGTATTAGTGATTGTTGTAGGGTGAAAGTGTGGTAGTCAGCATGTGTGATGGTATGGGGGTGTATTAGTGATTGTTGTAGGGTGAAAGTGTTGTAGTCAGCATGTGTGATGGTATGGGGGTGTATTAGTGATTGTTGTAGGGTGAAAGTGTTGTAGTCAGCATGTGTGATGGTATGGGGGTGTATTAGTGATTGTTGTAGGGTGAAAGTGTTGTAGTCAGCATGTGTGATGGTATGGGGGTGTATTAGTGATTGTTGTAGGGTGAAAGTGTTCTAGGCAGCATGTGTGATGGTATGGGGGTGTATTAGTGATTGTTGTAGGGTGAAAGTGTTGTAGTCAGCATGTGTGATGGTATGGGGGTGTATTAGTGATTGTTGTAGGGTGAAAGTGTTGTAGTCAGCATGTGTGATGGTATGGGGGTGTATTAGTGATTGTTGTAGGGTGAAAGTGTGGTAGTCAGCATGTGTGATGGTATGGGGGTGTATTAGTGATTGTTGTAGGGTGAAAGTGTTGTAGTCAGCATGTGTGATGGTATGGGGGTGTATTAGTGATTGTTGTAGGGTGAAAGTGTTGTAGTCAGCATGTGTGATGGTATGGGGGTGTATTAGTGATTGTTGTAGGGTGAAAGTGTTCTAGGCAGCATGTGTGATGGTATGTGGGTGTATTAGTGATTGTTGTAGGGTGAAAGTGTTGTAGTCAGCATGTGTGATGGTATGGGGGTGTATTAGTGATTGTTGTAGGGTGAAAGTGTGGTAGTCAGCATGTGTGATGGTATGGGGGTGTATTAGTGATTGTTGTAGGGTGAAAGTGTTGTAGTCAGCATGTGTGATGGTATGGGGGTGTATTAGTGATTGTTGTAGGGTGAAAGTGTTGTAGTCAGCATGTGTGATGGTATGGGGGTGTATTAGTGATTGTTGTAGGGTGAAAGTGTGGTAGTCAGCATGTGTGATGGTATGGGGGTGTATTAGTGATTGTTGTAGGGTGAAAGTGTTGTAGTCAGCATGTGTGATGGTATGGGGGTGTATTAGTGATTGTTGTAGGGTGAAAGTGTTGTAGTCAGCATGTGTGATGGTATGGGGGTGTATTAGTGATTGTTGTAGGGTGAAAGTGTTCTAGGCAGCATGTGTGATGGTATGTGGGTGTATTAGTGATTGTTGTAGGGTGAAAGTGTTGTAGTCAGCATGTGTGATGGTATGGGGGTGTATTAGTGATTGTTGTAGGGTGAAAGTGTGGTAGTCAGCATGTGTGATGGTATGGGGGTGTATTAGTGATTGTTGTAGGGTGAAAGTGTGGTAGTCAGCATGTGTGATGGTATGGGGGTGTATTAGTGATTGTTGTAGGGTGAAAGTGTGGTAGTCAGCATGTGTGATGGTATGGGGGTGTATTAGTGATTGTTGTAGGGTGAAAGTGTGGTAGTCAGCATGTGTGATGGTATGGGGGTGTATTAGTGATTGTTGTAGGGTGAAAGTGTGGTAGTCAGCATGTGTGATGGTATGGGGGTGTATTAGTGATTGTTGTAGGGTGAAAGTGTGGTAGTCAGCATGTGTGATGGTATGGGGGTGTATTAGTGATTGTTGTAGGGTGAAAGTGTGGTAGTCAGCATGTGTGATGGTATGGGGGTGTATTAGTGATTGTTGTAGGGTGAAAGTGTTGTAGTCAGCATGTGTGATGGTATGGGGGTGTATTAGTGATTGTTGTAGGGTGAAAGTGTGGTAGTCAGCATGTGTGATGGTATGGGGGTGTATTAGTGATTGTTGTAGGGTGAAAGTGTGGTAGTCAGCATGTGTGATGGTATGGGGGTGTATTAGTGATTGTTGTAGGGTGAAAGTGTGGTAGTCAGCATGTGTGATGGTATGGGGGTGTATTAGTGATTGTTGTAGGGTGAAAGTGTGGTAGTCAGCATGTGTGATGGTATGGGGGTGTATTAGTGATTGTTGTAGGGTGAAAGTGTGGTAGTCAGCATGTGTGATGGTATGGGGGTGTATTAGTGATTGTTGTAGGGTGAAAGTGTGGTAGTCAGCATGTGTGATGGTATGGGGGTGTATTAGTGATTGTTGTAGGGTGAAAGTGTGGTAGTCAGCATGTGTGATGGTATGGGGGTGTATTAGTGATTGTTGTAGGGTGAAAGTGTGGTAGTCAGCATGTGTGATGGTATGGGGGTGTATTAGTGATTGTTGTAGGGTGAAAGTGTGGTAGTCAGCATGTGTGATGGTATGGGGGTGTATTAGTGATTGTTGTAGGGTGAAAGTGTGGTAGTCAGCATGTGTGATGGTATGGGGGTGTATTAGTGATTGTTGTAGGGTGAAAGTGTGGTAGTCAGCATGTGTGATGGTATGGGGGTGTATTAGTGATTGTTGTAGGGTGAAAGTGTGGTAGTCAGCATGTGTGATGGTATGGGGGTGTATTAGTGATTGTTGTAGGGTGAAAGTGTTGTAGTCAGCATGTGTGATGGTATGGGGGTGTATTAGTGATTGTTGTAGGGTGAAAGTGTTGTAGTCAGCATGTGTGATGGTATGGGGGTGTATTAGTGATTGTTGTAGGGTGAAAGTGTGGTAGTCAGCATGTGTGATGGTATGGGGGTGTATTAGTGATTGTTGTAGGGTGAAAGTGTTGTAGTCAGCATGTGTGATGGTATGGGGGTGTATTAGTGATTGTTGTAGGGTGAAAGTGTTCTAGTCAGCATGTGTGATGGTATGGGGGTGTATTAGTGATTGTTGTAGGGTGAAAGTGTGGTAGTCAGCATGTGTGATGGTATGGGGGTGTATTAGTGATTGTTGTAGGGTGAAAGTGTTGTAGTCAGCATGTGTGATGGTATGGGGGTGTATTAGTGGCCAAGGCTTGGCTAACTTGCACATCTGTGAAGGCACCATTAATGCTGAAAGGTACATACTGGTTTTGGAGCAACATATGTTGCCATCAATGGACGCCCCTGCTTATTTCTGCAAGACAATGCCAAGCCAGGTGTTACAACAGCGTGGCTTCATAGTAAAAGAGTGCGGGTACTAGACTGGCCTGCCTGTAGTCCAGACCTGTCTCCCATTGAAAATATGAGGCAGGAGACTGTTGAACAACTTAAGCTGTACATCAAGCAAGAATGGGAAATAATTCCACTTCAAAAATGTGTCTCCTCAGTTCCCAAACCTGCACTGAGTGTTGTTCAAAGGAAAGGCCATGTAACACACTGGTAAAAATGACTTTTTTGCAATGTGTTGCTGCCATTACATTCTCAGTTAATGATTGAATTAAAATGAAGTTTCTCAGTGTGAATTGGTTGATTGATTGATTGATACTTTTATTAGTACATTGCACAGTACAGTACATATTCCCTACAATTGACCAATAAGTTTTTCAACTTGTTTAAGTCGAGGTCCACGTTCATCAATTCAGAGTGAAGATGAAATATCTCGTCTTTGCAGTCTGTTTAATTGAATATAAGTTGAAAAGGATTTGTTGTATTCTCTTTTTATTTACTTTTACACAACGTGACAACTTCACTGCTTTTGGGCTTTTGTGCATAAAAAAGACAAATGAAATGGAAAAATGAACATTTCTCATCACTTGGCAGTGATGGGGGAGGGGCAAGCCGGACGGACGCCACCTTCGTACTTTGCTCAAAGTTATTCCTTGAATTCAATGCGCATCACCTTCGTCTGCAAAGTGCTTCTCAGACCTCACGGAGGACTGAGAGAGATTGCGTCAGCAACACTGAGGATTCTTTCTTTGGGTATTTTGGGAAAAGAGACGCCCGCAAGCAGACTACTTTGTTGCACAACAATGTTTGCCGTACGATAACCAATTGATTTACAAAACTCAAAGAAATATTTTTGTGAATGATTTAGTGGAAAACACCGTAAGGAAATCATCTATCAATGAAAATGTATTTCCAGCATCTAGCACTGAGGTAACAGAGAGTACTAATCTCATTGAGGGATTCTTTATTTGAGCATGATTGAGGTGGCGACTTGTCCAGGGTGTACACCGCCTTCCGCCCGATTGTAGCTGAGAGGCACCAGCGCCCCCCGCGACCCATGAATAAGCGGTAGTAAATGGATGGATGAAAACAAACTTGAGAAAATTGTTGTTTGATTAACTTTGGAGCTTTGAAGCTTCCACCGAATCAGTGCCGTGAACTTCTGGTCATTCTCTGAAAATATACGCCCCCCCCCCAACTCTGAATGTAGGACACACTTTCAACCACTCAGATCAGGGGTAGGGAAGCTATGGCTCTAGAGCCAGATGTGGCTCTTTTGATGACTGCATCTGGCTCAGATAAATCTGAGCTGACGTTGCTTAACACGATAAATAATGAATGATTAAATCACAAAAACATTCTCATGCATTTTTAATCCATCCATCCGTTTTCTACCGCACCTGTTCAAGAAGTTGCGTTAATGGTAAGAAGTTATTTATTTATTATTGGTTAGTGTGGGGCTTGCCCTCCTGGGGGTTCTTCAGACCCCCAAGCACCGACATGAGAGCCTGTTTCAGGGTTACAATATTGTTTTATTTTTCAATACATTTCCAGAAATAGTATTTCCAGCCCCAACCCTGTCTCTCCTCCTGGCTGCTGCTTATAACAGAGCGACAGGTGATTAGATAAAAAGGCCCAGGTGGGCCGTCTACGCACCTGTCGCTGCAGGCCCGCTGGCCACGACCCCTCCACAGTTAGCTTCAGAATAACAATGTAATTACAAAGAATAATAGACCTGTTATACTCTAGAAAAGTTGGTCTTACTTAAAAATGCACGTGTTTAGTTGTGTTAAGTGTTAAAAAAAATATTATATGGCTCTTACAGAAATATATTTTAAAATATTTGGCTTTTTGGCTCTCTCAGCCAAAAAGGTTCCCGACCCCTGACTCAGAAGGTGTGTTGGCCCGTTTCAGGAAACCATATTGTCAGCACGTGGTTTGTGCAGCTCACTGCGGGGTCCTTCTCCCCGGACGAGGCGTGCAGGTAAAAACATGATTTCATGCTCAAACTCAAAGTAGTACCAAAAAACGGAACACGAGGCGAAGGCACAACGTGCTGATTGAACTTGGAGCTAACACTTAGCATCGATTATGGACAACACATTTTACGTGGACAAGGCATGAAGCAAACACATCTTGTGTCTCTATTATATCACTTCTATAAGACTTTTAAAGTCATTTTGATAGTAGGCTAATATAGACACTTACATCATGTGTTGTCTTCATTATAACACTTATATAAGACTTTTAAAGTCATTTTGATAGTAGGCTAATATAGTTAATATAGACACTTACATCATGTGTAGCCTTTATTATAACATTTATATAAGGCTTTTAAGGTAATTTCGATAGTAGGCTAATATAGCTAATATAGACACTTACATCATGTGTTGCCTTCATTATAACACTTATATGAGATGTTTAAGGTAATTTTTATAGTAGGCTAATATAAATAATATAGACACTTACATCATGTGTTGTCTTCATTATAACACTTATATATGACTTTTAAAAGTTATTTTGATAGTAGGCTAATATAGACACTTACATCATGTGTTGCCTTTATTATAACATTTATATAAGGCTTTTAAGGTCATTTTGATAGTAGGCTATTATAAATAATATAGACACTTACATCATGTGTTGCCTTCATTATAACACTTATACAAGACTTTTAAAGTATTTTCTATAGTAGGCTAGTTTAGCAAATATAGACACTTAAGTCATGTGTGGCCTTCATTACAACACTTATATACGACTTTTAAAGTAATTTTGATAGTAGGCTAATATAGTTAATATAGACACTTACATCATGTGTTGCCTTCATTATAACACTTATATAAGACTGTTAAAGTCACTTTGATAGTAGACTACTATAACTAATATAGACACTTACATCATGTGTTGCCTTTATTATAACATTTATATAAGGCTTTTAAGGTCATTTTGATAGTAGGCTATTATAAATAATATAGACACTTACATCATGTGTTGCCTTCATTATAACACTTATATAAGACTTTTAAAGTAATTTTGATAGTAGGCTAATATAGTTAATATAGACACTTACATCATGTGTTGCCTTCATTATAACACTTATATAAGACTGTTAAAGTCATTTTGATAGTAGGCTAATATAGTTAATATAGACACTTACATCATGTGTTGCCTTCATTATAACACTTATGTAAGGCTTTTAAGGTCAATTCGATAGTAGGCTAATGTAGCTAATAAAGTAATATGTGTTGCCTTCATTATACATAAGACTTTTAAAGTATTTTCCATAGTAGGCTAATAAAGCTAATATAGACACTTACATCATGTGTTGCCTTCATTATAACACTTATATAAGACTTTTAAAGTCATTTTGATAGTAGGCTAATATAGTTAATATAGACACTTACATCATGTGTTGCCTTCATTATAACACTTATATAAGACTGTTAAAGTCATTTTGATAGTAGGCTAATATAGTTAATATAGACACTTACATCATGTGTTGCCTTCATTATAACACTTATGTAAGGCTTTTAAGGTCAATTCGATAGTAGGCTAATGTAGCTAATAAAGTAATATGTGTTGCCTTCATTATACATAAGACTTTTAAAGTATTTTCCATAGTAGGCTAATAAAGCTAATATAGACACTTACATCATGTGTTGCCTTCATTATAACACTTATATAAGACTTTTAAAGTCATTTTGATAGTAGGCTAATATAGACACTTACATCATGTGTTGCCTTTATTATAACATTTATATAAAGCTTTTAAGGTCATTTCGATAGTAGGCTAATATAGCTAATAAAGTAATATGTGTTGCCTTCATTATACATAAGACTTTCATAGTAATTTTCATAGTAGGCTAATAAAGCTAATACAGACACTTACGTCGTTGTGTTGTCTTCATTATAAGACTTATATAAGGCTTTTAATTGTTTGCAGCTGTTGTTGTTTTTTTGGTCCAATATGTTTTTTTCAACATTTTAGGTAGCCGACCCCTGAGTCAGGGTAACGGGACTGAGAGGGAGTGGGAATTGTAACCTAATGACGAAAATAAAGTTAAAGTAGAGTAGGGATCAGTAGTAACACATTTGTGGGTAAAGTCTACTTTTAGAAAAAGGGGAAACAAATGGTATTCTTCCAGTGTTAAATGTAATTTAAATTAAACATTTTAAATTACGGTAATTAAACATAAATATAGATCAATGTTAAAAAAACTATTTAACAGTTATTTTATGGTGCTTTCATACATTTTATATCCTGGCAACTATTTGCTAGATGGGACCATAAGTAGACTGTAGTTTAAGGAGAATGTTTGTTTTATGCATCAGTATTTCACTTTCACTCAGCAAAACAAAGAAAAGCTTTGAGGCAGCTTCAAAACATGTGGTTGATTGTTCATTGTGTCAGAAGAACACATCATGTTTCCAAATAATCAAGACCACTTTTCCTCAGAAAAAGCCTAAGTGCTTTTGTGAAAAGTGCCTCATTGTTGACGGTGATCCATGGACTTACAAGCAGGCTGCTCTGAAAAGACCATTCCCAGAAAAGTGATGCTCCAGAAAACCAATTGTGGGTTGGAACAAAAACTGGTTCAAACAACTCTGCCAGAAAGTGTTTTGGTTTGATATTATTCTGACGCAGTGTTAATATGTTAACTTTCCTGTGCTCTTATTTTGGCGATCTAGTCTGGGACGTCATTTCCTGTCTGTAGCGTTTTCTGCCTAACATGGGCTCGTGGGTGATGGCGGAAACACCACCGTGTTGCTCAAAGGAGGGCAAGGGAACATTTCATTGCCATAACACAAATAAGTTATTGATTGCAACTAATCACACAAATAAATGAGGACGACAGAAACATTTTATAACATCTTCCACCACTCAAGTCTGCTTTTAAGTATTGCGACTTCAGTTAAAAGACAAAACAAAAAAAGGAAAAGTGAATATGATTGTGTTTTCAATCTGCATTGTGGATTATTGTCATGTTGCACAAGAACAACACTGACAATGTATAATTAATGTATAATGTAGACCTTCTCTTTCTGCTCGAGTCCTGGTTAATTGCGTATCAGTCTGATGAAATCTATTGATGATCACACCAATTAGACACAAAACAGACATTGTTTAACTATATCTCACCTTTTTTGTAAGGGGTGATCCTGTTCTGTCTCCCTGTAATGTTTGTCTGATCTTGAATGGGATTGTGGACACTTATCATTACAGCATGTACCAAATAAAACAGCTTCCAGGTCAGTGATAACAACCCAAATGATTCCCTACATCTGGCGCACCGAGTTATAAGGTGTACTGTCGAGTTTTGAGGAAACGAAAGGATTTTAAGTGCGCTTTGTATTCCGAGAAATACGGTACCCAAAGTACTTTGTGCTGGTCCACCAGTGTAGTTTGATGTTGTAGCCAATAAGCACCTTTTTCTTGATACTCCTGTTGTGGGGCAGACTGGCTCGTACATGCACGTGCATCCTCCGCAGTTGCCATTTTCGAATAAAAAGTAACATGGAGTTCGAACTTCTATCCGTCAGTAGACTCGCTATGAAAGGGCAAAAACTATAACATGCATGACAAGGAGAAGACAAAGTCAAAGTGGAGGCACGTAAGTGAGACCGCCCACAAAATGGCACGTCCTGAAGTCCGAAAGCAGCTTGGAAACAGTTGTAAAACATCATCTATGCAACATTTTGAGCAAAGAACTACCATTAGATGGTATGCAGACCACAAGGAAGTCTTTTAAATAGAGAAACACATCAGAATATCCCCCCCTCCCTCTTTAAAGGGGAACATTATCAGCAGACCTATGTAAGCGTCAATATATACCTTGATGGTGCAGAAAAAAGACCATCTATTTTTTTTAACCGATTTCCGAACTCTAAATGGGTGAATTTTGGCGAATTAAACGCCTTTCTGTTTATCGCGCTGGAGGCGATGACGTCAGAATGTGACGTCGCCGAGGTAACACACCCACCATTTTCATTTTCAACACATTACAAACACCGGGTCTCAGCTCTGTTATTTTCCGTTTTTTTGACTATTTTTTGGAACCTTGTAGATATCATGCCTCGACGGTGTGTTGTCGGAGGGTGTAACAACACTAACAGGGAGGGATTCAAGTTGCACCACTGGCAAGAAATCTGCCGCCAGACCCCCATTGAATGTGCCAGAGTGTCTCCACATTTGACCGGCGGTGCTAAGACAGACATGGCACAGAGATGTATGGATAACCTGCAGATGCATTTGCAACGATAGTCAACGAAATCACAAAGGTGAGTTTTGTTGATTTTGCCAGCTAATCGATGCTAACATGCTATTTACCGGCGGTGCTAAAGCAGACATGGAACAAAGATGTATGGATAACCTGTAGATGCATTTGCAACTATATTACGTTTCCTTCCACCCACATTTAATGCGAAACAAACACTTACCAATCGACGGATTTAAGTTGCTCCAGTGTCAAAAGATGCGAAAGTCCTGATCGTTTGGTCCGCACATTTTACCGGCGATGCTAACGCAGCTATTCGGCCATGCTATGGCTATGAATAGCGTCAATAGCTATTCGCTCAATAGCTTCAGTTTCTTCTTCAATACTTTCATACTCCAACCATCTGTTTCAATACATGCGTAATCTGTTGAATCGCTTAAGTCGCTGAAATCCGAGTTTGGATCCGAGCTAATGTTGCTATATCTTGCTGTGGTATTCCCATTGTTTGTTTACATTGGCAGCACTGTGTGACGTCACAGGGAAATGGCCAGTGTCTTCACAGAGAGCGAAAATAAGGCACTTTAAAGCTTTATTTAGGGATATTCCGAGACCGGTAACATTTTGAAAAAAAATTCAAAAAATACAACAAGCCACTGGGAACTGATTTTTATTGTTTTTAACCCTTTTGAAATTGTGATAATGTTCCCCTTTAAGACACATTTTCAATCGCACCTTGGACACCTCTGATTTAAGCTGATTCCAAATGTATGTTTGCGGTTGTTTATTTTGAATAAATACAATAAAACTGAGCCAACATGGGCCGAGTGAAAAGACGTCGCATAAAAATAAATATTTTCACCATTCTTTAATTAACTGGACATTATTGAGATGCGAATGAAAACATCTGACAGCAAATTGTTGACAGTGTCAGGCAGTTATTTCCCGATAAAAACAAGTGCTAAACATTCCTGCAACAATATGCATTGGCTTGCATACTGTAAGAAGAACAAGGACTAAGAGGTACATGAAGGATTTGGTGACCAAAGACTTGTGCATTGTTGGAAACATGACAATCAGTTTGTGAGCACGGGTTTACCCTTAAGTCCTCTCAGGTTTCCACCTTGCCGTAGGTGCCGTCGGGCGGCCGGTAGAATCTCGGGAAGGCTTTGAGTTGCAGACAGTTGAAGGCGTACTTTCTGCTGCCGACGTTCTTCACCGTGTTCTCACGTCTGCAGCCCTCGCTGGGGACACAACACGGCCATCACAAGTCACAAGTACGTCACTGCACCAAGGACAGCGGGAATTATTGCAGCAAAAGGAAAGGATCACTTATTTTTAGAGATGTCCGTGATATCGGACTGCCGGTATTATCGGCTGATAAATGCTTTAAAATGTGATATCGGAAATGATCAGTATCGGTTTGAAGAAGTAAAATGTATGACTTTTTAAAAGGCCGCTGTACTGCGTGGTACACGGACGTAGGGAGAAGTCCACAGCGCCAATAAACCTTAAAGGCCCAATAAAGTTCAAGTTAATGTAGCAATGATTGTCACACACAAACGAGATGTGGCAAAATTATTCTCTGCATTTGACCCATCACCCTTGATCACCCCCTGGGAGGTCAGGGGAGCAGTGAGCAGCAGCGGTGCCACGCCCGGGAATCATTTTATGGTGATTTAACCCCCAATCCCAACCCTTAATGCTGAGTGCCAAGCAGGGAGGTAATGGCTCCCATTTTTATAGTCTTTGGTATGACTCAGTCTTTGGTATGACTCGGCCGGGATTTGAACTCACGACCTACTGATCTCAGGGCGGACACTCTAACCACAAGGCCACTGAGGTTCACATAATATCTACGGCTTTTCACACACACAAGTGAATGCAATGCATACTTGGTCAACAGCCATACAGGTCCCACTGAGGGTGGCCGTATAAACAACTTTAACACTGTTACAAATATGTGCCACACTGTGAAGCCACAACAAACAAGAATGACGAACACATTTGGGGAGAACACATGCACCGTAACACAACATAAACACAACACAACAAATACCCAGAACTCCTTGCAGCACTAATTATTCCGAGAAACTACAATATAAACCAGAAGTACTGACTATCCAGATTCGGGACCCAGGATGGACCTGTGTATCAGTTGGGGACATCTCTGCGCTACTGATCCGCCTCCGCTTGGGATGGTTTCCTGCTAGCTCCACTATGGACGGGACTCTCGCTACTATATTGGATCCACTTTGGACTGGACTCTCACCGTTATGTCAGTCTGTGGTTGCCAGTGTTCTGTTCTACATGGTAGTGTGCTGGGGGGGCAGTACATCTAAGAAGGACAGCTCCAGACTTGAGAAACTGATCAGGCGGGCCGGTTCTACAATGGGAATGAAAGTGGACTCACTGGTGAGGGTGGCAGAGAAGAGGACTGTTGACAAACTAGTGAGCATCCTGGATGATGCCAGTCACCCTCTGCATAGTGTTATCAGTAGCCAGAGGAGCCTGTTCAGTTCTAGACTGCTTCATCCCAAGTGCAGGACTAATAGACTCAAGAACTCCTTTGTCCCACACGCCATTAGACTGTACAACTCCTCTCTGGGACGGGGGGCGGGGGGTACTAGGATGACAGGGGATGCAAAACAATAACAGTGCAATACCTTTTCATAACATGGTCACTACTGCCTACTTTGTCTTCTTATATTCTTATTTTACTGTTATATTGTTATTCCCATTGTTGCTTTTTAGTTTTTATTCTTATTGTAATATTTCTCTTTTTTGTTTCCATTTAAACCCCCATTATTTATTTATTTATTTAAAAAAAAAATTGATCTCAACTCTGTACACTGCTGCTGGAATTTTAATTTTCCTGAAGGAACTCTCCTGAAGGAATCAATAAAGTACTATCTATCTATCGTGGCGCAGTGGTAGAGTGGTCGTGCCCAACCCGAGGGTCACTGGTTCAAATCCCACCTAGTACCAACCTCGTCACGTCCGTTGTGTCCTTGAGCAAGACACTTCACCCTTGCTCCTGATGGGTGCTGGTTGGCGCCTTGCATGGCAGCTCCCTCCATCAGTGTGTGAATGTGTGTGTGAATGTGGAAGTAGTGTCAAAGCGCTTTGAGTACCTTGAAGGTAGAAAAGCGCTATACAAGTACAACCCATTTATCATTTATCTATCTATCTATCTATCTAGATCCACTATGGATTGGACTTTCACAATATCATGCTAGACCCGCTTGACATCCATTGCTTTTGGTCCCCTGTCATCGACGTCCCACTGGGTGTGAGTTTTTCCTTGCCCTTATGTGGGCTCTGTACCGAGGATGTCGTTGTGGTTTGTGCAGCCCTTTGAGACACTTGTGATTTAGGGCTATATAAATAAACATGGATTGATTGATTGATTGATTGACACCACCGCCCCCCAACCCTGCCCACCTCAACCTCCTCATGTCCTCTCAGGGAGAACATGTCCCAAATTCCAAGCTGCTGTTTTGAGGCATCCATCCATCCATCCATTTCCTACCGCTTATTCCCTTTCGGGGTCGCGGGGGGCGCTGGCGCCTATCTCAGCTACAATCGGGCGGAAGGCAGGGTACACCCTGGACAAGTCGCCACCTCATCGCAGGGCCAACACAGATAGACAGACAACATTCACACTCACATTCACACACTAGGGCCAATTTAGTGTTGTCAATCAACCTATCCCCAGGTGCATGTCTTTGGAAGTGGGAGGAAGCCGGAGTACCCGGAGGGAACCCACGCATTCACGGGGAGAACTTGCAAACTCCACACAGAAAGATCCCGAGCCTGGATTTGAACCCAGGACTGCAGGAACTTCGTATTGTGAGGCAGACGCACTAACCCCTCTGCCACCGTGAAGCCCGTTTTGAGGCAAGTTAAAACAAATAATGCACTTTGTGACTTCAATAAAAAATATGGCGGTGCCTTGTTGGCATTTTTTCCCATGACTTGACTTGATTTATTTTGTAAAACCTTGTTACATTGTTTAATGCATCCAGCGGGCATCACAACAAAATGAGGCATGATAATGTGTTCATTCCATCACTGTATATATCGGTATCGGTAATTAAGAGTTGGACAATATCGGAATATCGGATATCCACAAAAAAGCCACTATCGGACATCTCCACTTATTTTCACAAGTCTTTTCGGTATTTAACAACAACAACAGGGAAAAAAAAAAAGTCTAAAGATGCCAACAGGATTCGGGCATAAAAAGTTGTTGGAGCAAAACAGCCGAGCGGGCTCAGAAGTGCTGACTTGTCTATTTTCTGTCGGGACATTGTGTTCAGTTAAAGGTCAATATATCAACAAACATGTTTGTGTTACAGGTGACAAAGCAAACAAGTACTATATAAATTAATAAAAAGTAAATGTTGTATACAATATGGACACATGACACCTTCAGGCAGCACTTTGGGCACCTTTGTCTTAAATGATACAATTGAAGTTAAATATTTTGTATGAACTATGAACCCTAAGTATTGGCTAATACCAACATTGATGTGATATCATTATCAGCACGATTCATACATACTTTTATTTATTTGTACTGTTTTCAGGAACTAAGTCTAAAGGAGTGAAACAGTGAACAATTCCAGGTATGAAAAACAATAACCTATTTATTCTTAAGTGCCTGGAATGGACTTAATATGTATGTCTTCAAAATGAAGTGGAGTGG
Source organism: Nerophis ophidion (assembly GCF_033978795.1). Classification (NCBI taxonomy): domain Eukaryota; kingdom Metazoa; phylum Chordata; class Actinopteri; order Syngnathiformes; family Syngnathidae; genus Nerophis; species Nerophis ophidion. The sequence continues at coordinate 2,164,924 of NC_084637.1, read as the reverse complement.
TATTAGTCTTTTGGCAACAACTGGTGGCCACAGTAATTTCTCAAATGAAGTGCAGTAAGTTGAATGATGCAGACGCTTGTTACTGAAAATGTTTTATTCTGTCTTGGAGACTTTGTATGTGTCAGTGATATGCAACTATTGTTCTTAGATACTTGTTTATATTGACAAATGTGGCTTTATAGCCTTTGTTTTCACCCTGTTTTCTGTGTCCTTGTGTGCATTGTCCTTTCCATCCTTACCCTTTCTATTCTTTGTAACCGAGCTAATGCGTGGAACAATTTCCCTTGTGGATCAATTAACCCTCGATGCCAAGTGCCAAGGTAATGGGTCTTTGGTATGACTCAGCCGGGGTTTGAACTCACAACCTACCGATCTCAGGACGGACACTCTATAACCACTAAGCCACTGAGCAGGTTGTGTGCTTACCTGTTGTGTAGCTGCTAACTCCTAGTAGTTTACAGCCTACCTTTTGTAAAATACAAGAAATGACAAACATTGTTTGCTTATTGGAAGACATTTCGATGTTAACTGGCTGTCCAACATTTAGATGTTAACTGGCTGTCCAACATTCAGATGTTAACTGGCTGTCCAACATTTAGATGTTAACTGGCTGTCCAACATTTAGATGTTAACTGGCTGTCCAACATTTAGATGTTAACTGGCTGTCCAACATTTAGATGTTAACTGGCTGTCCAACATTTAGATGTTAACTGGCTGTCCAACATTTAGATGCTAACTGGCTGTCCAACATTTAGATGTTAACTGGCTGTCCAACATTTAGATGTTAACTGGCTGTCCAACATTTAGATGTTAACTGGCTGTCCAACATTTAGATATTAACTGGCTGTCCAACATTTAGATGCTAACTGGCAGTTCAACTTTGCAGAAGTAATCATTCCGCAGGACTGCTTGTTTTATATCGGAGATTTTAGATGATGTAATTCAGCATTTAAATTTGCTGCTATCTCACACTACTTACACAACAAAAAGACCAACATTTGGCTCTGGCAACCAAAAACACACAAAGCACATTCTATAGCACAGCTTTATTGCACAAGCATCATAATAATAAGATATTCTGTCTTCCTGTTTAAATAAAATCATGTAAACATTACTTATGTACAACAGCAGACGTCATTTCCCCAGATTTAATTCCTTGTCAGTAAATATAAACTACAATGAAATTAGATTGGCTTTTTTTTGTTATTTGTATCAGTTGGACTATTAGTGTCATTGCACAAAACAGATGGAGAATTCAGGGTTAAGTGCTGTAAATATAGGACTTGCTATTCTTTCTACATCCCTCCGCTGCTTGTCGGTGTTACACCTTTCTTATTTGAACGGCTTTCAAGTGAACACAGTCAAGGGACTTGAGTCTTGCAGAGGTAGTTGAGAGCACAGAAGCAGCAGAAGGAAACAAGATCAGAAACACTGAATTTCTTTTGGACATTACCAAAAATATTGTTGTGCAAGCTTTAGGATCTTAAAGTACACACAGAGAACAACTAGAAGGTATTGTAGTTGAAACTACATGAAAGTGGATAGCTGAGCCACAGAGCGACATGACAAAAAGCAGGAGCCTTAAAAGCCGACTTGGTTGCACAATGTGATGCTTCTGTTCTGTAATATAGTGCTATATTAGTCGTGTGGTGTCCATTATATGTAACATCAGTGCTCATTTACCGTATTTTCCGGAGTATAAGTCGCACCTGCCGAAAATGCATGATAAAGAAGGAAAAAACATATATATAAGTCGCATTTTTTGGGGACATTTTTTTGATAAAACCCAACACCAAAAATAGACATTTGAAAGGAAATTTAAAATAAATAAAGAATAGTGAACAGGCTGAATAAGTGTAGGTTATATGAGGCATAAATAAGCAACTGCTATGTCAAGCTAACATATTATGGTAAGAGTCATTTAAATAACTATAACATATAGAACATGCTATACCTTTACCAAACTATCTCTCACTCCTAATCCATAAATCCCATGAAATCTTATACTTCTAGTCTCTTACGTGAATGAGCTATATAATAATATTTGATATTTTATGGTAATGTGTTAATAATTTCACACATAAGTCGCACCCTAAACTATGAAAAAAACTGCGACTTATAGTTCGAAAAATACGGTAGTCTTTCGCTCCCCAGAAAACCAAACAATCTTCCCAGTACTGCCTTGCTTACTTACTCCGGTATTAACATTCAGACACAATCCTTGTACCAAAAAAAAAAACAAAAACATTCTGGCCGGCGTTTCAAAGACAACAAACCGAGCAGTGGGCACCCATCGAGTTGCCATGGATGACATTTCCAAGCTCTCTGGGAAATCTTGAGAAGTAACTGACTATTCCCGAGATTCAAGAGTGGAATAAATATGATACAAGGAGTGACTTAAAACTCACCAAAGTCTCAATTTAGCCCCTCCAGATTATGTAGAACAAATAATGCTCAAAAGTTGTGGTCTAGAGCAGTGGTCCTCAATCAGCGGTCCGGGAAACGGTACCAGTCCGTGACACATTTGCTACCGGGCTGCAGATAAACATTAGATCATTTATTAACGACTGCATTTTCTCCAACTTAACTTGCCCTGTCACTAATAAGTGAAGTGAGGTGAATTACACAATTCACTTCAAAGCGCTTTTACATAGTGAAACCCAGTATCTAAGTTCCATTTAAAGCAGTGTGGGTGGCACTGGGAGCAGGTGGGTAAAGTGTCCTGCCCAAGGACACAACGGCAGGGACTAGGATGGCGGAAGCGTGCATGGAACCTGGAACCCTCAAGTTGCTGGCACGGCCACTCTACCAACCGAGCTGTGCCGCCCGTTGTTTATAAATGTACAATAAAACTCCTTATAGGAAGTTGCCATTTGCTATAACTTTTGTGAGGTGATACATTGCACATTAATGAATATATCAAATATAAATGTGACAGATTGTAGCCTAAGGCTGATTTCCATCTGCAGTGCCCCGCAGGTTGATGGTAACCTGCTGAGGATCTCATTGCAAAGAAACAAGCCCAATGCTCCCACTAATTCAGCTCTCTGGTGACTTGGATTTTTCATGCACTTATTTTTGCTGTATTTATCTGGCACACGTGGAAAGCCGGTCCCTGGAAATAATGTCTCCAGGGGACTCTTTAATAACCAACATTATACTACGAATACTTATTGACACTAATAAGAGGGTCTGTAGATTTGGCAAGAAACCGAAAACGTTCCTGAGCACAAGGCATCAGTTGACCATGCAGCAGAGCGAGTGTAGGTCCTCTCTCCTCCTGGAAAGTGAGACAAATACATCTGGGTCTTGCTAAACTGGTCGGCGCTCAGCTGCAGCGGAGTCTGGTCAGGATAAAAGTCACGCTGAGGAAGATCCACACCACCAGGAGGTTGGGGCTGAGGGCCAGCAGGGGCAGGGAGTACAGGAGGCTGGGGTCCACGCGGAAGTCCCGCACCGGCAGTAAACCACTCAGGTTCTTCTGGATCACCCCCTCCCTTGTCCCAATGCTGAAGTGTAGGGGTGGGCAGGGGAGCAACCATGAATCATGGAAATGGGTGCGAGGAATAAGGAAGATCCAGGAGGAGGAAAAAGCCGTGAAAGGAGAGGATGGGCAAAATAAAGCGATAGCACAAACATACACACAGGTGACAACAACAACGTCAACAAAATATCCAGCAAAACGAGGGTAATGACGGTCAAATGTGTGGGAAACAAAAAGCAGGACAAGGAGAGGAAGAGACATAAAGAGAGAAAAGAAGGAACAATTAAGAGAGACATCTTTTAGCAAACATAAGCAAGTATAACTCTAATGTTCTCTGCGGTCGTAAGGAGAGACATCCATCCATCCATCCATCATCTTCCGCTTCTCCGAGGTCGGGTCGCTGGGGCAACAGCCTAAGCAGGGAAACCCAGACTTCCCTCTCCCCAGCCACTTTGTCTAGCTCTTCCCGGGGGATCCCGAGGCGTTCCCAGGCCAACCGGGAGACATAGTCTTCCCAACGTGTCCTGGGTCTTCCCCGTGGCCTCCTACTACTTGTACGTGCCCTAAACACCTCCCTAGGGAGGCGTTCGGGTGGCATCCTGACCAGATGCCCAAACCACCTCATCTGGCTCCTCTCCATGTGGAGGAGCAGCGGCTTTACTTTGAGTTCCTCCCAGATGGCAGAGCTTCTCACCCTATCTCTAAGGGAGAGACCCAAACTCATTTCGGCCACTTGTACCCGTGATCTTATCCTTTCGGTCATGACCCAAAGCTCATGACCATAGGTGAGGATGGGGACGTAGATCGACCGGTAAATTGAGAGCTTTGCCTTCTGGCTCAGCTCCTTCTTCACCACAACGGATCAATACAGCGTCCGCATTACTGAAGACGCCGCACCGATCCGCCTGTCGATCTCACGATCCACTCTTCCCTCACTCGTGAACAAGACTCCTAGGTACTTGAACTCCTCCACTTGGGGCAGGGGCTCCTCCCCAACCCGGAGATGGCAATCCACCCATTTCCGGGCGAGAACCATGGACTCGGACTTGGAGGTGCTGATTCTCATTCCGGTCACTTCACACTCGGCTGCGAACCGATCCAGCGAGAGAGACAAAGGAGCAAAAAAGCTTTGTTAACAAAATAAAAACAGCAACTGAATATGAAAGAAAGAGGATAACCGTTTCCAAAGGGTGAAGCCTCAGGCCCATGTGATGATGCTAACATGCTTGCTGGCTGAGGAAATACCAGTGGAGGGCCTTTTGGTACCTGGGCCTGAAGTGGGGACTTAGCACACCTGATCCACATCTACATAGCACCACAATACATGCTGCATTTATACTGTAGCCACCTGCCGGTTATGTGTTGAGAGTTCTCCAACTGAGCTGTGAATGCCACAAGCTGAGTGAATGGATGATGGTGGTGGTGGTGGAGGAGAGCTGTGTGGAGACAAAGCTGAGTGTATGGATGATGGTGGTGGTGGTGGAGGAGAGCTGTGTGGAGACAAAGCTGAGTGAATGGATGATGGTGGTGGTGGTGGAGAAGAGCTGTGTGGAGACAAAGCTGAGTGAATGGATGATGGTGGTGGTGGTGGAGGAGAGCTATGTGGAGACAAAGCTGAGTGAATGGATGATGATGGTGGTGGTGGTGGAGGAGAGCTGTGTGGAGACAAAGCTGAGTGAATGGATGATGGTGGTGGTGGTGGAGGAGAGCTGTGTGGAGACAAAGCTGAGTGAATGGATGATGATGATGGTGGTGGTGGAGGAGAGCTGTGTGGAGACAAAGCTGAGTGAATGGATGATGGTGGTGGTGGTGGAGCAGAGCTGTGTGGAGACAAAGCTGAGTGAATGGATGATGGTGGTGGTGGTGGTGGAGACCTGTGTGGAGACAAAGCTGAGTGAATGGATGATGGTGGTGGTGGTGGAGGAGAGCAGTGTGGAGACAAAGCTGAGTGAATGGATGATGGTGGTGGTGGTGGTGGAGGAGAGCTGTGTGGAGACAAAGCTGAGTGAATGGATGATGGTGGTGGTGGTGGTGGAGGAGAGCTGTGTGGAGACAAAGCTGAGTGAATGGATGATGGTGATGGTGGTGGTGGTGGTGGAGGAGAGCAGTGTGGAGACAAAGTATAAAGCATGTTCAGGTTATGTCTGCCAGAAACCAGTTTGTTTTAAATTAGGATTTGTTGTTGGACCACCACTTTGGCATCCTTCCAACGGCCGGGTAGACCACACCTGGCCTGCATTGGTATGGAAAAATGTGTCTTAGGGGTCTTTAGGGGTGTAATGATTCGTTCAGCTGTCCTAGTGGTTGGAGTGTCCGCCCTGAGATGGGTAGTTTGTGAGTTCAAACCCCCGCCGAGTCATACCAAAGACTATACAAATGGGAGCCATTACCTCCCTGCTTGGCACTCAGCATCAAGACTTGGAATTGGGGGTTAAATAACCCAAAAATATTCCCGGGCATGGCCACACTGTCAACCCACACCAAACAAGAATGACAAACACATTTCGGGAGAACATCCGCACCGTAACACAACATAGACACAACAGAAGAAATACCCAGAACCCCTTGCAGCCCAAACTCTTCCGGGACGCTACAATATACAACCCCCCCCCCCCCCTACTCAACTGGATGCCATCTTACTTGGAGGGGAGGAAACAGGTGGTAGGGGTGAACAGCACAGTGCCCCCCTCTCCCCCCCCCCCCCCCCACCCCCTCTCAGTAAGCTGTGGAGTCCCCCAGGGCAGTGTATTAGGGTCTTTACTGTTCCTAATATACGTAAACCACATGTCATCAACATGCCACTGTGAATTGTTCCTGTTTGCGGATGACTCGGCCCTGCTGGTATCTGGCAAGGACAAGTCACAGGTGAAAAAAATCCTCAGTGCTGAACTCTGTAGTATTTGCACCTGGCTCGCTGACAACAAGCTATCCATACACTTAGGGAAAACGGAATCCATCCTATTTGGGTCCCACATCAACCTTAAGGAAGTCAGCGACTTCACTATTAAAGTGGGTGACATTGTTATCACCAGGAAAGATGAGGTCACCTGCCTAGGTTCCATTCGAGAGGCTACTCTTTCCTGTGATAAAATGGCAACCAAGGTAATCAAAAAGGTCAACCAACGAACAAGATTTCTCTCCAGAATCTCCTCTCTGGTCAACAAAATCACCATGAAGATTCTAGCGGGAACTCTCATTCAACCCTATTTACATTATGCTTGCACCTCCTGGTACCCCAGCATCTCCAAAACCCTCAAATCTAGACTCCATACATCCCTGAACAAGCTAGTCAGGTTACTTCTAGACCTCCACCCCAGATCACACCTCACTCCTACCCACTTCTCCAAAGTGGGCTGGCTCAGGGTGGAGGACAGAGTCAAACAACTTGCACTGAGCCTAGTCTATAAAATCCGCTACACCTCTCTGATACCGAAGTACATGTGAAACTACTTCCTTAACGTAAATGACCGCCATAACCACAACACCAGTAGGAGAGCCACTAAGCACGTCAAACCCAGATTCCGATCCAACAAAGGGCTTAACTCATTCTCCTTCTATGCCACATCAATGTGGAATGCACTCCCAACAGGTGGAAAAGTAAGTGCATCTCTATCCTCCTTCAAAAGCGCACTAAAAGAACACCGCTAGTCAACTACAACCCTAGACTAACACCCTGCCCCACCACATCCCACCTACCCGGATTGTTAATAATCAAATGTTTTCTGAGCTCACCATGTTCTCTGCTGGCTGTACATCTCCTACCAAGTCAGACCTACACTGTTTCAATGTCCATTTCTCTGTTGATGCAATTGTTGACGACTGAAGTGCTGATATCAACCACACCTAAACCCCCCTTTTTGTTCGAGCCAAGTCTCTGTGTGCAAACGCTTGATTGAGTCATGCCTGCCAGACAAAACACAGGCTCTTCATTGTAGCGTCCACTCACTTTCTGCACATAATAGTCCCATTTTAGTGTTTCATTCAGTATGGCTGCCTTACGTATGTGGCAAGTGTGACTTCTACTACATGGGTTTCTGCACATAATAGTCCCATTTTAGTGTTTCCTTCAGTATGCCTGCCTTTGTATGTGGCAAGTGTAACTTCTACTACATGGGTTTCTGCACATAATAGTCACATTTTAGTGTTTCATTCAGTATGGCTGCCTTTGTATGTGGCAAGTGTAACTTCTACTACATGGGTTTCTGCACATAATAGTCACATTTTAGTGTTTCATTCAGTATGGCTGCCTTTGTATGTGGCAAGTGTAACTTCTACTACATGGGTTTCCCACAGTTGACGAGGGAAGATTTGACCTGACTCAAGATTTCATTCGGTTTGCAGATTTATTGACCAGAATACGGAAGGTGCAAAACTTTTAAAAATACCAAAAACAAAGTATTAAATTCAAATTGGGGGCGGCATGGCGTAGTGGGTAGAGCGGCCTTGCCAGAAACCTAAGGGTTGCAGGTTCGCTTCCCACCTATTAACATCCAAATCGCTGCCGTTGTGTCCTTGGGCAGGACACTTCACCCTTTGCCCCCGGTGCCGCTCACACTGGTGAATGAATGATGAATGAATGATTGGTGGTGGTTGGAGGGGCCGTAGGCTCAAACTGGCAGCCACGCTTCCGTCAGTCCACCCCAGGGCAGCTGTGGCTACAGATGTAGCTTACCACCACCGTTGTGTGAATGAATGATGGCTTCCCACTTCTCTGTGAGCGCTTTGAGTATCTAACAATAAAAAAGCGCGAAATAAATCTAATCCATTATTATTATTATTATTAAATCAGTATTTACACAAACTCAACAAAGCCCATACACTAGGCAAAAAAATAACATATTAAAGATGGCCGATATGAACCATTGGTCATTGAGTCAAACAAGGCAGGTGGGCAAAGGTAAATCCTGTAACACATAAGCATTAATAAACAGAAGCCCAGTTCTATTTTTAACACCATTTATCTTTAAATGAACCTCCTTTTTACCTTATATCTTAACCAATATCAATTGACATATTTTAGTCTACATTATGATCATTTAAATCACACCATTGATTAAACTATTTACATAATTCAACTTATTCAACAGCCCGATGGAGCAATGGGTTGAGTTTTTTCCAGCCCTGATGTGGGATCTGAGCAGAGGATGTCGTGGCTTGTGCAGCCCATTGAGACACTCGTGATTTAGGGCTATATACTGTAAGTAAACATTGATTGATTGATTGGTTGATATGACCCTGCTGCTCAAAGTTTTAAGTACCAATTAAACGTCGCATTCTATTCCAATAAAGCAGAATTTGCAGCGTGGCGCCGTTGTTTCCTTGAGCAAGATACTTCACCCTTGCTCCTGATGGGTGGTGGTTAGGGCCTTCCTTGCATGGCAGCTACCGCCATCAGTGTGTGAATGTGTGTGTGGATATGGAAATAGTGTTAAAGCGCTATGAGTCGCTTGAAAGTAAAAAAGCGCTCCACAATTATAACCCATTTACATTAGTCAATTCACTTTGGTTCATAAATAAACTGTATGAATGAATGCATTTTTATTCCAAGAAAAATCCTTGACTTAAAATATCTTCAACAAAATAAGGACACTTTAACAACTGTAAAAGGGCAACGCAACCTTTTAACTTTCAGCCTCTCAACAGGAAACACATTTAGTTTCGGCCCAGCAGAAAGACGTGAGCTTACAAGTGGCCCCTTTGATCTTTTCCCATTCCCCTTGCATTTTTAGTCCACTCATTTAGTCATGCGGCCACTAGCTGCTCTGCAAGACCACTGAAAGAAGTTCTGAGCAACAAACTGTTCTGGGGTGCTGGCGTGAGCTGCCAATGAGCTTGATTGTGTTCACCTGTGCCAAAGAGCTTGATTGTGCTCACCTGTGCGCCCCAGTGAGGCTGGTCTCACCTGCAGGCGCTCACAGGCAGAACCTCCCCACAGAACGCCGCAGCAGTGTGAGATGTTTCCCCTTTTGACACGTTTTTTGTCCATTTTGCCAAGTCCCAAAAAGCTTTGTACTACAGAAAGTTTGAAGTGTGAAGAGAACAGATTTTTGGGAAAAAAAATGCCAGAGCAGACATACCGTATTTTCCGAACCACAGGGCGCATTGCCGATGAGCGGGTCTAGTCACGTCTTTTTTCATTCAAAAGGGGTCACATTAGGATTATTTTCTAAATGTAAAATACTTCCTTGTGGTCTACATAACATGTAATGGTGGTTCTTTACTCAAAATGTTGCATAGATGATGTTTTACACATCATCTTCAACTCACATTCTGACAGTATCTTCAGGATGCGCCGTTTTGCAGGCGCTCTTATTTACGTGCCTCCACTTGGACAGCGTCATCTTTGTTGTAGCAGTGTAGCATGCAAGTACGGGAGTGGAAGGCGCTAACTGTTTTGATAACATTCAGACTTTACTTCAACCAATAACGGAGCAGCATCTCCTCATCCGTGGCTCACTAGTGCAACAACAACACTAGAAATGTGTCCCGAGAAAAAATGTCCGACTGGAACACTCTAATAACTAACGTTCCTTGGGTGAATAATGTAAACTCACTACACCGGTATGTTTTAGTGCTTTCATGGCGAGTTTACTGACAGATATAAGTAAGAACTTTACACTACTTTATATCAGAAATGGCAACAGTGGAGGATGAATGTCACATAACAAGAAAATGGAGAAAAAGAAAAAACTTTTCCACTACGGTGTTGACACGGACTACAAAGGCAGACACGCGAACATTTTCAGGACTTATGCAGATCCCAAATACACATCAGCAGGTACCAGAAGGTGAGAAAAGTTGCTTTTGCATAATATTACGAAAGAAAACGCCAGATAATATGCCTTACCTTATACACACACCATAATAATATTCCTATGTTGAAGCACAGTAGAATCAATCAAGTGGTGTGGCTTCATAGTAGGGCTGGGAGATATTGCCTTTTTTTAATATCGCAATATTTTTAAGCCATATCGTGATGTACGATATAAAGTATATTACGATGTTTTGCCTTGGCCTTGAATGAACACTTGATGCATATAATCACAGCAGTATGATGATTCTATGTGTCTACATTCAAACATTCTTCATACAGCATTAGTATATGCTACTTTTAAACTTTCATGCAGAGAGGAAAATCACATATAAGTCAATTGACCAAAAGTGTATTTATTAAAGTTATAAAGCAGAGGCAAGCTTGTCAGAGACATTTCAAGTGTCAAATAAAAATGAGCTGCATAACAGGAACTCAAATAGTATTGGTCCTTCACTATGTGGTATGTTACTAAGGTTATGAAATTCCCTTTATTCTCTAGCGAGTGATTTTTCAAATGATGCTACATATTAGCAGCAATGCTACTTTTTACAGCAACGCTTTTGCACCACACTTGACAAATTACGGTTGTCTGTTGGACATAGTCCCACTTGAAGCCAAACCACCGCCAGACGATGGAAATCCTGCTGTTTTTATTGGGAATTAAGTCTTCCTTCATTTGTTACCAGATATGCACCTTCTCTCTCTCGTACGGATAAGTTAACTGCTAACGTAGCCCACTATGCTACCTCTCTGCTCTGCGAGGGCGTGTACGTATGTGACGTGTGAGGTGACAGTATGTGACGTGTGAGGTGACAGTATGTGACGTGTGAGGTGACAGTATGTGACGTATGAGGTGACAGTATGTGACGTGTGAGGTGACAGTATGTGACGTGTGAGGTGACAGTATGTGACGGTGTGAGGTGACAGTATGTGACGTGTGAGGTGACAGTATGTGACGTGTGAGGTGACAGTATGTGACGTGTGAGGTGACAGTATGTGACGTGTGAGGTGACAGTATGTGACGTGTGAGGTGACAGTATGTGACGTGTGAGGTGACAGTATGTGACGTGTGAGGTGACAGTATGTGACGTGTGAGGTGACAGTATGTGACGTGTGAGGTGACAGTATGTGACGTGTGAGGTGACAGTATGTGACGTGTGAGGTGACAGTATGTGACGTGTGAGGTGACAGTATGTGACGTGTGAGGTGACAGTATGTGATGTATGAGGTGACGGTATGTGACGTGTGAGGTGACGGTATGTGACGTGTGAGGTGACAGTATGTGACGTGTGAGGTGACAGTATGTGACGTGTGAGGTGACAGTAGGTGACGTGTGAGGTGACAGTATGTGACGTGTGAGGTGACAGTATGTGACGTGTGAGGTGACAGTATGTGACGTATGAGGTGACAGTATGTGACGTGTGAGGTGAAAGTGTGTGACGTGTGAGGTGACAGTGTGTGACGTGTGAGGTGACAGTATGTGACGTGTGAGGTGACAGTATGTGACGTGTGAGGTGACAGTATGTGACGTGTGAGGTGACAGTATGTGACGTGTGAGGTGACAGTATGTGACGTGTGAGGTGACAGTATGTGAGGTGTGAGGTGACAGTATGTGACGTGTGAGGTGACAGTATGTGACGTATGAGGTGACAGTATGTGAGGTGTGAGGTGACAGTATGTGACGTGTGAGGTGACAGTATGTGACGTGTGAGGTGACAGTATGTGACGTGTGAGGTGACAGTATGTGACGTGTGAGGTGACAGTATGTGACGTGTGAGGTGACAGTATGTGACGTGTGAGGTGACAGTATGTGACGTGTGAGGTGACAGTATGTGACGTATGAGGTGACAGTATGTGACGTATGAGGTGACAGTATTTGACGTGTGAGGTGACAGTATGTGACGTGTGAGGTGACAGTATGTGACGTGTGAGGTGACAGTATGTGACGTGTGAGGTGACAGTATGTGACGTGTGAGGTGACAGTATGTGATGTATGAGGTGACAGTATGTGACGTATGAGGTGACAGTATTTGACGTGTGAGGTGACAGTATGTGACGTGTGAGGTGACAGTATGTGACGTGTGAGGTGACAGTATGTGACATATGAGGTGACAGTATGTGACATATGAGGTGACAGTATGTGACATATGAGGTGACAGTATGTGACGTGTGAGGTGACAGTATGTGACGTGTGAGGTGACAGTATGTGACGTGTGAGGTGACAGTATGTGACGTGTGAGGTGACAGTATGTGACGTGTGAGGTGACAGTATGTGACGTGTGAGGTGACAGTATGTGACGTGTGAGGTGACAGTATGTGACGTATGAGGTGACAGTATTTGACGTGTGAGGTGACAGTATGTGACGTGTGAGGTGACAGTATGTGATGTATGAGGTGACAGTATGTGACGTATGAGGTGACAGTATTTGACGTGTGAGGTGACAGTATGTGACGTATGAGGTGACAGTATGTGACGTGTGAGGTGACAGTATGTGACGTGTGAGGTGACAGTATGTGACGTGTGAGGTGACAGTATGTGACGTATGAGGTGACAGTATGTGACGTGTGAGGTGACAGTATGTGACGTGTGAGGTGACAGTATGTGACGTATGAGGTGACAGTATGTGACGTGTGAGGTGACAGTATGTGACGTGTGAGGTGACAGTATGTGACGTATGAGGTGACAGTATGTGACGTATGAGGTGACAGTATGTGACGTGTGAGGTGACAGTATGTGACGTGTGAGGTGACAGTATGTGACGTGTGAGGTGACAGTATGTGACGTGTGAGGTGACAGTATGTGACGTGTGAGGTGACAGTATGTGACGTGTGAGGTGACAGTATGTGACGTGTGAGGTGACAGTATGTGACGTGTGAGGTGACAGTATGTGACGTATGAGGTGACAGTATGTGACGTATGAGGTGACAGTATGTGACGTGTGAGGTGACAGTATGTGACGTGTGAGGTGACAGTATGTGACGTGTGAGGTGACAGTATGTGACGTGTGAGGTGACAGTATGTGACGTGTGAGGTGACAGTATGTGACGTGTGAGGTGACAGTATGTGACGTGTGAGGTGACAGTATGTGACGTGTGAGGTGACAGTATGTGACGTGTGAGGTGACAGTATGTGACGTGTGAGGTGACAGTATGTGACGTATGTAAGGATGTGCGCCTGCTTGTCTGTGAGAAGGAAAGACAGGAAAGAGTGAGAAGAGCCTGAAGTGTAATGCCCGCAGCTAAAAGCAACTGCTTGAGAACGTATACTCGAATATTAGGATATAGTCATTTTCTATATCGCACAGAGACAAACCCGCGATATATCGAATATATCGATATATCGCCCAGCCCTACTTCATAACTTACCAAAGTCCTACTAAAACAATTTGATAGATTTTTGAGCACTGTGTGTAATGTTCTATATTTTCAATGGCACATATAACATTTTTGTCATACTGCATATCTCTTATGTGCGACTGCCATCATATTGCCGTTTACACCTATCTCTTTTGTGTGACTGCCATCTACTGGTCACGCTTATCATTTCACCATGTTCCAAATAAAACTGCTTTGAGGTCGGTAAGCACAACCAGAATTATTACTGTCGAGTTTTGAGAAGATGAAAGGATTTTAAGGCCACCTTATTGTCCGAAAGACACAGTACTTCACGGGGAGGAAAAGACACGACAGGTGCAGTACTGTACAGAACTGTACCTGTCGTGTTAAAGCACAGGAGTGCCTTTTGCGCTCCGTGTCTGCTTGTTTTTTGTCTGCTCCTGGTGGGTAGATTTTAATTTCTTAAATGTTTATTATTTTAGCAACACGACTGTTAAAGTTAAGGAGTTTTGTTATTTTGAATGTTTGTGAGGGCATCATAGTGGCTTGTGTGCGTGTCGGCAGCGCATACAGGACAGTTCAGTTTGTTGTTTTGGCTTGTTACAAAATAGAAAGTTCATCCATTGTTATGTTTGTTTGACATACAGCAGGCTATATCACTTTAAGTTGTGTTCAAAGTGTGCAACCATTCATTAAAATAGGAACTTTTGTCAAATGTGAAACCCATTACATTGTTTTGAATTGGGAACTCCCCACCTTCTACCAACTCTGTCATGTATTTATTGCTCCATTGAATGAAACTGTTGAAGAATTGAGTAAGTTCGCAAATTGAGTGTCTGGTTGTATCTGCTGCTTTAATGTCTTTATGTCCTCTGTGTTCTTTGATGTTTGATGTTTCCCTCTTACACACATGGAAGAGGGATGTGTACTATGGCTATGAGTTGTTGTTTTTTATTTTTTTTTCCCCTTGGCCTCAGTCTGCACCCCCACTCCAGGGCCTAGGCTAAGACCGATTTTTTAATTTTATTTTAATCTTCTATTTTTTTCTCCCCCCCCCCCCTTGTTTACCTGTATGTCATCTTTTTTGTAAGGGGCGCTGGAAGCCGGCAGACCCGTCAGCGATCCTGTTCTGTCTCCCTGTAATGTTTGTCTGATCTTGAATGGGATTGTGCTGAAAATTGTAATTTTCCTGAAGGAACTCTCCTGACGGAATAAATAAAGTACTATCTATCTATCTATCTATCTATCTATTTAAAATCCCTAGTGAAACTCAATTCCTCAGTCTGCGGTGAGCATGACAAGCAGGGATGAGGAAAGCACAGTGCTGGGTAGAATGTTTCCAAGTCCAAAAAGCCAAAGAGTCCTACCTGCGCATACAATCCAGGGCCTGAGTGAAGACCTGCGGCGCCATGCCGTGCTCGTGCTGCAGGATCAGACACTGCTCCAGGGTGATCGACATGGCCGTCCGGTCCTTGGCGCTTTTGCAGCTGGTGAAACGAACGCCGTTGATCCGGCGACAGATCTGAGATGGGAATAGAAAATATTTGAGTCTGACAACGAGATGGAATGATCTACATGAAAAGGGAGTTCACCTCAGCTGATTGCCATAAGATGTCCACGTTCTTATTTTTCCTCGACTCCACGTTCTTGCCCAGAAACCTGAGCAACTCCGGAAGACAAGTCTGAGAACGGGACCTCGGGAGGCCTGATGGTTGCAAGCGTAAAGACTGAGTCCACTTACTGGTGTCACTGTACGGAGAGATCTAAGCTTCTTTATTTCTCAACACTTACAGTCCTCAGGCAGAACTTCTTTAAATTGTTCATAGTAAGAGTTGAGCCTCGTCAAACTCTCCATGTTGATTGTCTCCTGAAGTGATGTGTCTCCAAACCTGAAACATACAAAACTTCTCCAGTCCAAAGCCAACTGGCAAGTACAAACGGTTGGTTGCCAAACGGGCCTCGCCCACACTCACTTCTCAGCCAGCGTCTGCTGCTCGTTGATGCCCACGTTAAAATGCACCGGCTGGACTCTGAGCAGCATTCCGCTCTGGATCTCCCGCGGCAACGCATCAAACATGCTTCCCGGCAAAGGGATGCGGACGTTGAAGCCGTCACGGTTGCCGGTGATGATCGGCAACATGTCGAGGGCGGAGCTGCCGGTCGCCTGTGTCACCTTCAAGGTGATGACACCGTGTCGTTATGCACTTGGGAATGAAATAGCAGCAGCAATATTTGCTGTGGCATTTTTCAAAATTTGCACTGCAAAAACTGAAATCCAAGTAAGATGAAATATGTCATTGGTGATATTTGCTTATTTTCTGTCTAATAAGATCATTCTTCTCACTAAGCAGATTTTATGTTAGTCTTTTATTTGTTTTAAGGGTTTTGGTCCTAAATGATCTCCATTTCTACCGCTTATTCCCTTTGGGGTCGCGGGGGGCGATGGTGCCTAGCTCAGCTACAATTGGGTGGAAGGCGGAGTATACCCTGGACAAGTCGCCACCTCATCACAGGGCCAACACAGATAGACAGACAACATCCACACTCACATTCACACACTAAGGTCAATTTAGTGTTGTCATTCAACCTATCCCCAGGTGCATGTCTTTGGAAGTGGGAGGAAGCCGGAGTACCTGGAGGGAACCCACGCATTCACGGAAAGAATTCCACTTCAAAAATGTGTCTCCTCAGTTCCCAAACCTGCACTGAGTGTTGTTCAAAGGAAAGGCCATGTAACACACTGGTAAAAATATGCAAACTCCACACAGAACGATCCCGAGCCCGGGATTCAACCCTGACTACTCAGGACCTTTGTATTGTGAGGCAGACGCACTAACCCCTCTGCCACCGTAGATATATAACAGCTTGTTGCTAAGATGTGATGACCTATATTGAGTAAAACATGCTTGAAATATCAAGTGTTGCAAAGCTGTGTCATCAACACTCACGAGTGTAAAACTACTTTTTTGAAGTAATCATTTCTTATTTCAAGCATGAAAAACATTTTTTTTGGACAAAGGTGTGTCTCATAATTAAAACAGATGACAGCCAAATGAACTTTGCTGTTTTATTTTCAATGAAACAATAGAAAACAGGTACTCATGTAGTAGTACAGTTGGCACAGTACAGTAAACTGACAGTTAATAATTAAACATTTAACATGTGACATTTTAAACAATTTTGAACAGAAATAGGTCATGCACATTCAGATAAATTCCTCAAAAGGAATATATATAAAAATATATATTCCTTGCACACTAATTGACTGAAAGAGCACACACTTGGGGCGATGATGTCATGTTATGGATGGAAAAATGCATTTTTAGAGCATATGATTTGCCTGAGCGGCTAGGAGACCCCGAGAGTAACAAGCGCTTGCCTTGTTGCCTTTCCATTTAGAACAATAAATCAGTTTTTAGTATAAGTTTGCTGGGTTCAAGAAATGTAATGCCGAGTGCATATCATGATGTCAAGATAATGGCACTAGCATTTACTTCATTTAAGAATATTTTTCAAAATATTGCGCTAAAAGGTCTCTTTTTTTTTCTACCAAGAAAAGTGCACTTGTTATTAGTGAGAATATACTTATATTAAGGTATTTTGGGTTCATTGAGGTTAGCTAATTTTACTTGTTCTATTGGCAGATCATTTTGCTTAGTTCAAATAAAAATACCCCTCATTTTTGTATTTTTTTCCCTTGTTTTTGAACACCGACGTTTTGCAGTGTGCAGCTGCAACATTGTCACACGTCGTCCTTACCGTACCTTAAAGGTGACATTCCGCAGATCCATTACGCCGATGCTCATGTCCTCCAACATGGCCAACTCCTCTCCTAAGAACACATACACCAACACAGTACACCTTTTCAAAAGTCCAATTTTATCACATGAGACACATTATATGACATACTGGATAGAAAACAATGTTTTCCACTGGTATGCACTTTAAAGTTAAAAGTAAAGTTAAAGTACCAATGATTGTCACACACACACTAGATGTGGCGAAATTATTCTCTGCATTTCACCCATCACCCTTGTTCACCCCCTGGAAGGTGAGGGGAGCAGTGGGCAGCAGCGGTGCCGCGCCCGGGAATCATTTTTGGTGATTTATGGTGATTTAACCCCCAATTCCAACCCTTAATGCTGAGTGCCAAGCATGGAGGTAATGGGTCCCATTTTAATAGTCTGTGGTATGACTCGGCCGGGGTTTGAACTCACAACCTACCCATCTCAGGGCGGACACTCTAACCACTAGGCCACTGAGTAAGTAGGCCACTTTCTCTGTGGAGATGGATTGTGTGCAGTTTATTCTTATAGCCTCACCCTGAGTAAAACTCATTCTGTTTGTTAACTGACCATCAGTAGGTTTGAATTGAAGTTTGCCGAATGACGCCATCTACTGGACTGATTTGTATAATGACAAGTCAACCAAGCAACTCATTATGATGTGATTGTGAGTTAGGAAGATCAGACACCGCTACATTTTCTGTAGAAGACCAAAGGACCACATATTCCGGCCTGTGCCAACACCCAAAAATCCAAAACATGTCCATCTGACAACTTATGACATGCTCGGTGATGTTGCCCTGAGATCATGCAGTAAAACCCTTTAAGACCAATGTCTTGGACAAATATATCACTCTTGAATCAACACAGTAGTTAATATTAGGATCAATGTTAATTATCAATCCAATCCAATCCACTTTATTTATATAGCACATTTAAACAACAATAACGTTTCCAAAGTGCTGCACAGCCATGTTAAAAACAATATTATGCTCCACCAATGACTGAATAAAACAAAAAATGAATAAAAATAAAACCAATAAAAACAATATAAAAACAAATATGATTAAAAACTATTTTAAAGGGTAAAATCAATTAAAACAGTAAAATAAAAATAAAAGTGTATAAAAAACAGAGGACAACAGAGGACAGAGGACCTGTTACAAACTAAATGTGGGATATAAATAATAATGGAAGTATAATTGTTTGTACCATATTTTTCGGAGTATAAAACAGTCCGGAGTATAAGTCGCACCTGCCGGAAATGCATAATAAAGAAGGGCAAAAACATATATACGTCGCACGGGAGTATAAGTCGCATTCTTTGGGGACATTTATTTGATAAAACCCAACACCAAGAATAGACATTTGAAAGGCAATTTAAAATAAATAAGGAACAGTGAACAAGAGGCTGAATAAGTGTAGGTTATATGAGGCATAAATAAGCAACTGCTATGTTAACCTAACATATTATGGTAAGAGTCATTCAAATAACTATAACATATAGAACATGCTATACCTTTACCAAACTATCTCCCACTCCTAATCCATAAATCCCATGAAAATACGGTATATAGTATATAATTGGTACAAAGGTTTAACTAACATGTGTACAAGGGTGTTTCACATGTCTTTACTGTGTATATAAATAAACAGTGTTTATGTTGTGTACAAGGTTTATTTATAATATGCTGTGCAAAGGAAATGTCATCATTTTTGGAAGCTCATCTTGTATTTGACATTGTTTGTAGGGTAAGGCGTAACAAGTGCTCAACTTCAGCCTAAACCTTTTCAGTCAGCAACATTTTCAATTTATGAATGTAAAACGGTTTGTTTATTTTGTTGAGCACTGATCGAATAAATAATAATAAACTAAATTAATAAACTAATGTAAAATGCAATGGGGGAGCAATTGCAATTCACATTAGTTTCCGCTGGATATCTGTTTGATCTCGATAAAAGAGAATTAAACTGGCAACAGGCGGGGAAACAAAAGCCTCAAATCAAACCTGTAGCCTGATCCGTATCATCCCTGGTACATTAGCAGCAACGCTACTGCATAATCTTGTAAACATATTTAACAATAAGTGAAGGGAAATGCATTGGTTCTATTGTGGCCTGTCTGCAAACCTGGGTCAGGGCTCACACATAACATACAAAACATACCGCAATCTTACACAGATAGGCCTACGTGAGGTTAGAGCGCTTCAATTTCTTGAACTTATTGTAGTTTCAAATAAAATATTTGGCGCAAAAGCTATTTTTTCTAATATTCAGATTAGGGCTGTGATAGTTAACTCAGTAACGCAATGAATGAATCACCAAAAGGGCTAAATAGGTCAACTTTGATTGATTGATTGATTGAGCTAAAATTATTTATTGCTCACAATACTTTCTTAGTTGAATTTGCTTGTTAGTTACGTGTCAAACTCCAACCTGGAGAAGTGAATTCTATTCTATTCTATTCTATTCTATTCAAATAGCACTTTATCAGGCCTCTACCTACAGACTTGTACAACTTGAGTGTACCACCCGAAGACTAATGGTATAGCTCTTAAGATCACTGAGGTGGCAATCCCTCAGGGGGGAAACTAAAAATGTATTTGAAATGAATGGCCTAATTATTCAATTGAATTTAACCCTAATTAGAATTTAACCCTAATTAGGACTTCAATAGTCAATATTTACAAAAGTGAAAAGTACAGTAATAATAAAAAAACATTTTTCTCAAACTCAGCTGCATCATGCCTCAAAGTTTCTGCATTCTCCACTCATTTACACAGAGAAAGCTGCCAGCTCTACCCACACTCTCGACATAGCATTGGTTTAGTTGTGTTTTACCAACAGTCAACAGTTTCCCTTGTAGCAGGTCTGCTTTTGTGCTGAGTCCAAAACGGGCATCGTAGCAAAGGAGAACAATAAATGTATTCTATGCACGGTCAAATAAAGGAGTTGACCTATAGCTCTCGGAGTGTAAACTATGTTACCATTTTACACAACAACTCATTGTCCTCAATCGATGTGTGACACATACACCCTTTGATCAGTCACATGTCCTCGGTTTGAGAAGAACCTGCTCTGCCCCTTCTTGTCCTTATGTAAAGCCGGCCTCAGAAGAGACCCCGACTGATGTGCTTGCTGGCAAATTCCGCTTTAAAATACACCTCAAAGGGACTTCACATGAAACCAAGGTCATTTGCAATTATTTCTCTTTAATGGAAACAACGAGTTTAAAGTAAAAGTTTAAAATATCATCTAAAAGTAAAACACATTTTTGAAGCAGTAGCAGCCAGTTCCAAATGTACACTTATAAAAGAATACAGCGGCAGCCAACAGCTGCAATCAGTTTCCGGCAATCTGCACACCTGGGTCTGATGATCAGACCTGCCTTCAAAAGCCTGTACAGCCTGCCATCCCTGGCTGGAATATAGTCTTCTGTACCGTAAGCCAATAACCCAGCTTTATGCTCTCTCTCTCTCTCTGTCTCACTCTCCGCTTATTCCCCTCCATGTTTCATTGTTCTTCCTTGTCGTCCTCCCCAGTGATCTACCTTCGTCCCCGCGTGATCGAGCTGTGCGCCTAGACTTCTCTTTTGGACTTTGGACTGCCACCCTCGATCCTTGACCCCTTGCATGGACACGGACTCTGACGCCTCTCTCTCGCACTGGATCATCTTCCTGCCCCACGGACTGCCTTCCTGCCTTCTTCCTTGTCCTCGTTTCAACATTTGGTAAAACACTACAGCTAATCACACATATAGCCAGCCTCGCACACACACACACACCTTGGATTTTGTCACACACCATTCCTTCGTTTAAGTAAATTTAATTTTGTGTTTTATTATATATATATATATATATATATATATATATATATATATGTAGGTGTGGGACAAATCACAAGACTACTTCATCTCTACAGAACTGTTTCATAAGGGGTTCCCTCAATCATCAGGAGATCTCCTGATGATTGAGGGAACCCCTCATGAAACAGTTCTGTAGAGATGAAGTAGTCTTGTGATTTTTCCCACACCTACATATTGCGCTCTATATATATATATATATATATATATATATATATATATATATATATATATATATATATATATATATATATATATATATATATATAAATATATATATATACATAAATATAATAAAACATAGAGCTATACCGCCCCCTTGTGGAACTGTGTCGTCACAACTCCCTCCTCCAACCATTCCAACAACCCATTTACATTTTTGTGCATACAATTCTGATAATACAATGGCACTATTTTAAAAAGTTTAAGTTAAAGTACCACTGATAGATATATTTTCAAACACTTTATTCAATACTCCAGTGATTCTCAAACTGTGGTACATGAACCCACAGTAAAGAATTAAGAATCACTTACTTAAATATTGAAACACAGTGTAAATGTTCAAACTGTGTGTAATGTTACAATGGCCCAAAATATTAAATATACTTGTTAACTAAACCCTCTGCACATTATGGTGGTATTTGGAGAGCCACGTCTTTTCTGAGGTGGTACTTGCTGAACAAAGTCTGAGAACCACTGCAATACTCAATCATTCCAAACCCCCAGAAGCAAAAACCAAAGAGTGTGTCATGAGTTGCTTGTACCGTAGGTGCTGAGGAGGGACTCAAACTGAGCCAGCAGGCCAATGGTGTACAACTGTCGGAGGAACCCGTTGTCACGGAGACAGTTCCTCAGTTTGATAATGAAGCCGCAGATGAGAGCAGTGAGCTGCACAACACAGACACGCTCGTTATGCTTTTTGTCTGACACGCATGAATAAATGCACCTGTGTAAATGACCGACTGTCTGGCAGAAGACGACATCACGGCGGTACTGCAGGGAAACGTCCATCGCAATTGTGGCTGCGCTGTCCTGCATGAGGAGAAAGACCATGGACTTTTTGGCTTTGTCGCTCATCATGGCCACGCAGTCGGTGAGCGTGGTGAGAAGAGGGTACAACGCCTCGCTCCACTCGCCTAAGGACACAGATGTAGCAAATTCAAACAGAGTGTCAGTCCAATGACCACTCTTTTGTCCAGTGATCTCAGAAGAGCCAAAGAGACGTAATAGTAAGTGTGCTGCTAATACTTCCAGGTCATTTTACCTGGGTACACCTCCTCAACGTTAGGGCTTCCGTCCAGAAGGGATGAAGCGCAACACGCCTGATTGTTGGGCACTGAAAGCAGCAAAGATGTGCACAGATAGTAATGTGGATCTACACAGAAGCTCATCAATCATTTCAAATGCAGCTTTTTAAACATCCAAATACAGCAAGACCTGTGAAGTCAAACTGACACAGCATCACTCAATTCAGAGTTGCAACTGAATCTACAAGTTTAAGATCTAAATGTTAACTCCATGTTTGCTTTTCCAAATTTAGTGTGTGAGTTAGAATGCATAAAAAAATACATCCGTCGTCATGTCTTTCATGATGATTGCGAAGATGAGGCAACATTCCATTAAAAAGCGCAGTTCCCCTTTTGAAGAACAAACAAGAGCTACACGGTGCAGAGAAATGGTAGAAAAGATATAAAGTAATATAACACGTAATACACCTACAGCTGTCTTGTGCAGGGCTTGGAGGGCATGCAGATGAGAGAGCAGGCAAGGAAGGTGATGATGGGGGAGGTGAAGCTGATGAGGATAGTAATGGAAACTCTGGCAAAGAACTTCTGGGGTTGATCCAAAAAGCGCGTCGTTTTCCGTCACCTTTGCACAGCCACATGGGCCGGAGTTAGTGACCTTTGTTAGAGTAGGAGTAAGGCGACGTGCATGCGTGTGACAGGGTTACCCTTTTTACTGGCACCGTCTGACTGGCCTGCGCCTTGAACGCTGTCACCAGGATGCCTTTCCTTCTGCAGCAGCTTGTCCACACGCTGGATGATGCACTCCAGTGACTTGTCCACATTCAGCCACACTTTCTCCTGACAGGAAGATAACGCAGAACATCACGCACAGGCCTACAGAGGGGTACCGTATTTTTCGGACTATAAGTCGCAGTTTTTTTCATGGTTTGGCCGGGGGTGCAACTTATACTCAGGAGCGACTTATGTGTGAAATTATTAACACATTACCGTAAAATATCAAATAATATTATTTACCTCATTCAGGTAAGAGACTAGACCAGTGGTTCTTAACCAGGGTTCGGTGAGTCGGCCTCAGCGGTTCGGTGGAGCCTCCACTCAAGCCACACCCGACTCATCGTGTACATAAAAACTTCTCCCTATCGGCATATTAGGGATACGGCAACAGCAGACCCCAAGTGTGTAATTTGTTACGAGTTAGTTTTGTTCTTTGAACAAGGTGATGTTCATGCACGGCTGTGCACCAGTAAAAGATCATATAACTTTGTCTTGAATTTGAAAAACATTTTATAGGGTTCGGTGGATGGGCATATAAAACTGGTGGGGTTCAGTACTTCCAACAAGGTTAAGAACCCCTGGACTAGACGTATAAGATTTCATGGGATTTATGGATTAGGAGTGAGAGATAGTTTGGTAAAGGTATAGCATGTTCTATATGTTATAGTTATTTGAATGACTCTTACCATAATATGTTAGCTTAACATAGCAGTTGCTTATTTATGCCTCATATAACCTACACTTATTCAGCCTCTTGTTCACTATTCTTTATTCTTTTTAAATTGCCTGTCAAATGTCTATTCTTGGTGTTGGGTTTTATCAAATACATTTCCCCAAAAAATGCGACTTATACTCCAGTGCGACTTATACATGTTTTTTTCCTTCTTTATTATGCATTTTCGGCAGGTGCGACTTATACTCCGGAGCGACTTATACTCCGAAAAATAGGGTACTTACACCTACATAAATGGGTTCTGGGAATTTGACAAAAAGTACATTAGAGAGATGAAAAAACATTGACGGGATAAGGAAAGCATGAGCCACCCCACAATTACTGCAAATGATCTCTGAGCTCCTTTTATTTCTGGATCTTATGCAGCAGACCCTGATTCAGGGGTCCTCAACAGGCAGACTTTATTATAGATCTGAACTCATGTGCTCGGGTGCTGGACCGCATCCGAACTCTGGAACACTCTCCCCGACCATCTTACAGCACCACAGTCGGACGACCGTTTTAAGAAGGGACTAAAAAGCCACATTTTAGCAAAGCTTTTATCTCATTTCTCTGCCTTCATGCTTTTTATTTCGATTTTTATCTACGTTTCTGTTTTATCAAGTGTTTTTCATGTTTTAATTTCTATTTTAATTTTCTATTATATATTCTAACTTTATTTTTTTTAATACTTTGTAGCACTTTGAGATTTTAACAAATGTAAAGTGTGTTACAAATGTCACTCATTATTATTTGTTATTATGATGTGCCAGCTTTGACCCACAACCATTCAATTAATATTATTGCAAGTGAAGATAGTGGGCACGTGTTCGGTCGGCAAAGGGTGACGAAGGAGACCGTTCAAAGAATGGATTCGATTTATAAAGCGCTTCTCTAGAGACTCAAAGCGCTTCACAGAAAAGTGAGAAGCGATCCTTCATTTACACCTGGTGGTGGTAAGCCACTCTTATAGCCACAGCTGCCCTGCACTGTAAATAGTGAAAGCTAAGAAAAGCTTAAATATTTCAAATAAGGGGGATATTTGCTTATTTTTTGTCTAATACAATATTTTTTCTCACTAAGCAGATTTTTCGTTATAGTGTTTTACTTATTTTAAGTGTTTTGGTCCATATTATCTCAGTAAGATATTACAGCTTGTTGCTGAGGTTCAATGACCTTCAGGATGCGCCGTTTTGTGGGCGGTTTTATTCTTACATGCCTCCACTTGGACAGTGTCTTCTCCCCGTCATCTTTGTTGTAGCGGTGTAACGTGCAAGGACGGGAGTGGAAGAAGTGTCAAAAGATGGCGCTAACTGTTTTAATGACATTCAGACTTTACTTCAATCAATAACTAGGCAGCGTCTCCTCACCCGTGGCTCACTAGTGCAACAACAACGCCCGAAATGTGTCCCATGGAAAACCGTTCGACCGGAACTCTCTAATAACAAAAGTTCCTTGGGTGAATCATGTAAACTCACTACACCGGAATGTTTTAGTGCTTTCATGGTGAGTTTACTGACAGATATAAGTAAGAACTGTACACTACTTTATATTATAAATGGCAACAGTGGAGGATGAATGTCACATAACAAAAAGATAGAGAAAAAGAAGAAGCTTATCGACTGCGGTGTTGGCACCAACTACAAAGGCGGACGTGCAAAAATTTTCAGGACTTATGCAGATCCCAAATACACATCAGCATGTACCAGAAGGTAAGAAAAGTTGCTTTTGCATAATATTACGAAACTAAATGCCAGAAAATATGTCTTACCTTATACACACAGCATAATAATACACCTATGTTGAAACACAGTACAATCCATCAAGTGGTGTGGCTTCATAGCTTACCAAATTCGTAATAAAACATTTTGATAGATTTTTGAGCGCCGTGTGTAATGTTCTATATTTTCAATAGAATATATAACATTTTGGTGTTGGTTACTTGAGTTATATTGCAGTCTACACGTACCTCTTTTGTGTGACTGCCATCCTATTGCAGTTTACACCTATCTCTTATGTTTGACAGCCATCTACGAGTCACATTTGTCATTTCACCTTGTACCAAAAATAAAATAGCTTCGAGGTCGATAAGAAAAACTAGAATTATACCATACATTACGCGCAAGGTCGATTTTTGAGAAAAAAAAAAACATTTAAAGTGTGCCTTATAGTCCGGAAAATATGGGTATCTCTTTTTAATTTTGAGTCAGTTGGTTTCCGTAAGTTTTTTTGTTTGTTTCTATTATCATTTAAGCCTAAGTAATATAATCGTTTTTGAAAAGCAGAGCCTGAGAAAACAAAATAAGATACTCAAAAAAGCCGAGTTTTATACAAAATCCTCGGCGTCCTACTTAAATTATAAATGTACTGGGAAAGGTCATTGAGATTTTGTCATTTTTATATGTAGTTTCAAAACTGAAAACCTCATGATGGGCTTTACTAATTGCACTCAGTACCTGGCTCTTTCAGGTCTATGACAAATGATCACACAGTGCTAAGGACTGTCACTTTGTCCCCAGAGAAATAAGACATGTCAGACATACCCACTCCTTCTCATGCCAGTCTACGAGCAGCGATGATCGACTGTTGTTGCCGCTCCACTTGGCCAGCAGCGTGTCCTGGTCATTGCGGAGGACTACTTGCTCGGAATCAGCGGAGGGAGACAGTTTGGAGGCGATGTACTCGGGCCTTGCTGCGTTGAGAGCCTGAATGGCAGACGCCAGCAGCTCGCAATCACATACTGTCACCAGTTGTCGAGTCTGGGTGGGGCAGGCAGTCGTGAAACATGGCGTGACGACTTCAACGTTGCTAATGATACACAATAATAAAAGACCTTGTCGGCCAGCGTGGCGAGTGTCCTTTCCATTCCGCTGGCAGAACGGTCCTTTGCAGCTCGAGAAAGCCTCTCGGCGTAATAATAGACCTGTGTCTTCAGGGTGTTGATGTGGGAGATGATCTCTTTGGCTCGAACCACATCCTGAGGTATGAAGACGATAGACTGCGAGCTGGAGACGGTGCTGCTGCAGAAGACAAACACTTGGTCTTAGAAACCTGTTTGTGCATAATCAAGCTTCAAGTAGTCTTCTCCTGTAAAAAGTTGTGGATCTTCTTCCAACTGTTTAAAAAATGCCGTTATAGTGGTAGCTCGGTTTTGTACGAAAACAAAAGCAGTTTGTTTCCATATGAAATCATTTCAATCTAATCGGTCCAAACAGACAAAATTTTTTATTGCAAACATATTTTATAGGGGATAATTATAGTTCAATGTGCAGAAAAATGTCCAACTACATATAAATGATTTATGAAATGAATAAACAAACAACTAACATCACGTTAATAATAATAATAATAATCATAATAATAATAACAATAATAATATATTCTATTTGGTATAGCGCTTTTCAGAGTTCTCAAAGACGCTTCACAGGATGACAGAGCTTCTCACCCTATCTCTAAGGGAGAGACCCGCCATTCATTTGGGCCGCTTGTACCCGTGATCTTGCTCATAAACAAAAGCTCATGACCATAGGTGAGGATGGGAACGTAGATCGAGCGGTAAATTGAGAGCTTTGCCCTCCGGCTCAGCTCCTTCTTCACCACAACGGATCAATACAGCGTCCGCATTACTGAAGACGCCGCACCGATCCGCCTGTCGATCTCACCATCCACTCTTCCCTCACTCGTGACCAAGACTCCTAGGTACTTGAACTCCTCCACTTGGGGCAGCATCTCCTCCCCAACCCGGAGATGGCACTCCACCCTTTTCCGTGCCAGAACCATGAACTCTGACTTGGAGGTGCTGATTCTCATCCCGGTCGCTTCACACTCAGCTGCGAACCGATCCAGTGAGAGCTGAAGATCCTGGCCAGATGAAGCCATCAGGACCACATCATCTGCCAAAAAGCAAAGACCTAATCCTGCGGCCACCGAACAGGATCCTCTCAACGCCTTGACTGCACCTTGAAATTCTGTCTATAAAAGTTCTGAACAGAATGGGTGACAAACGGCAGCCTTGGCGGAGTCCAACCCTCACTGAAAACGTGTCCGACTTACTGCCAGCAATGCGGACCAAGCTCTGGCACTGATCATACAGGGAGTGGACCGCCACAATCAGACAGTCCCATACCCCATACTCTCTGAGCACTCCCCACAGGACTTCCCGGGTACACGGTCCAATGCCTTCTCCAAGTCCACAAAGCACATGTAGACTGGTTGGGGCAAACTCCCATGCACCCTCAAGAACCCTGCCCAGAGTATAGAGCTGGTCCACAGTTCCACGACCAGGACGAAAACCACACTGTTCCTCCTGAATCCGAGGTTGGACTATCCGGCGTAGTCTCCTCTCCAGTAAACCTGAATTATTTCAATTTTCAATTCCCATCCCTAGTATTTTTTTTCGTGGCAATATGTTCATCAAGACTATACGAAAACTGGGCCAAAGTATAGAAAAAAATATTTTTGTAAAAAAAAAAATGATCATACAAAAAGGTACAAAAACCGAGGTACCACTTTGTGTTTGTCACATTCCTTTTCCTTTTTCTCTGAGACAGATTACATTGACATGCACATGCCTCTATTTAACAATAATAAGGTGAATGCAACATTTAAAAACAAAGACAATTAGCTTGATTTGGTGGTTTTGGTGACAAGTGGGCAGTGAAGACTTGAAGAAGACGTGGTTGTTTATGTGGCATCAGGACAAACAAACAAAAAGGAGCAAATGAGTGCAATCAACTCACCGCACCTCCTCATATGCGCTGACCCCAAAAGTAACAAAAACAATACTATTAAGAGGAAGCTATACAATGAAATCATTCATGTAAACAAAATGCCTCTGCAGGCAGCCAAATGATGGATTAAGTGAACAGAAAAAAAAAATCACCATGAAGAAGTGAACAAAAACGTTGTTTCAAAACCTTTCTGAACTTACTGTTTCTTTGCTTCCTCAAATTTCTGAGTCAGTTTTCTCAGGCCACCATTTTTAAAGCCCTGGCAGTGCGCAGCCGGCGCACCGATGGTGATGACATCATACGTGTGCTCTGGAGAGCAAAGGTCAAAACAAAATAAGAAACATTGACAAAGCAAAGTGAATGTGATCCAAGCTGCCTCACCAAAACCCAACTCATCCTGAACCCTCATCCTCTGAATGTGGAGGTTGGTTGGCATGAACTCCATCTTCCTGTCAGCCTTCCGACTGCTGGCTTTAAATGACGGCCCTGATGGGGAGTGGGAACATTTGATTTTTACAATGTGTATTCGTTCAGATCTTTGTGAGTAAAATTACTGAAAAATGGCTTTGCAAAACTTTGTGAAGGAATTAAAGGAGAAACATTTGCAAATCTACGATTTCTTTTTCTTGACAATGCAAGGTAGGGCATCTTCCAACAATGTCCCTAAACCCTCAGGTAATACTGCCCACATCTTGGTGAAAAGAAATCAGGCCATGTCAGCAGCAGTATGCCATTTTTTTTTTTTTGTAGCGTTTAGCTTCTAATAAATTTGGACCGCCATGAACATATATGAGGCTACCCTATAGGTGGCAGTAGACATCATAATTACATTTCTTAACACAGCTCGAACGCCCCTGGGGCCTCATTTACAAAACTCTCCCTTGATTCTAACGTAGAATTTTGAGTACACAAAAACCTCAGAATTTACATAACAACAAAACATCAGTTTTATAAAGCATTATAAATTGTCCTTATAAACATACTTGCCAACCTTAAGACCTCCGATTTCGGGAGGTGAGGGCGTGGCGTGGTTAAGAGGGGAGGAGTATATTTACAGCTATAATTCAAGAATTCTAATATTTCATATGTATATATATATATATATACATATATATATATATATATATATATATACATATACATATACATATATATATATATATATATATACATATACATATATATACATATATATATATATATATATATATATATAAATATACATATATATATATATATATATATATATATATATATATATATATATATATATATATATATATATATATATATATATATATACATATATGAAATATTTCCTTGAATTGCCGCTGGGGCGCTAATTAATTTAAAACCTCTTCTCACTCCTGCGCTTACCAAAGGCATGCGGTAAAAGTAGGCATGTGCTAATTATTTTAAAACCTCTTCTCACTCCGGCACTTACCAAAGGTATGCAGAAAAAATTTGAGTGTGATGTGAGTTTGGACCTTAAATCCTACTGAATAGCTGTTAATCTTCTTCCCTTTATGCGATTTCAAATTACCGGTATTGAAATTAGCCTCCTACATTTTGAAAATGATGACAGGGGAAGTGTCACTCGTGACATCACGAGTTTGACCAGGCGGTAATGCTAAGCATGCACTAATTATTTTGGGAAGCGAGTTTGACTCGGCAGTAATTCAAGGCAGGCGCACACTACAGTATATGCCCTGCGGCAATTCAAGGAAATACAGTGTATATATATATATATATATATATATATATATATATATATATATATATAAAATAGAAGAGTTAAGGGTTGAATTGTCCATCCTTGTTCTATTATCTGTCACTATTTTTCTAACCATATTCATGTATAGTAGATGGCAGTATTGTCCTGTTAAAGAGTGTCACAACATTGCTGTTTACGGCAGACGAACTGCTTTACGGTAGACGAAAACGTGACTGCTGTTGTTGTGTGTTGTTACCGCGCTGGGAGGACGTTAATGAAACTGCCTAACAATAAACCCACATAAGAAACCAAGAACTCGCCCTAGATCATTCTACAGTTATAAAGTCATCGAGCAAACAAGCTGTTTATATTGTGGGAAAGCGGACGTGAAAACAGGCTGTCCTCACTCAGGTCCGCATTGAACTGGAGGGGGCGTGGCCTCCAGCTCCGCCTGAATTTTGCGAGATTTTCGGGAGAAAATTTGTCCCTGGAGGTTTTCGGGAGAGGCGCTGAATTTCGGGAGTGTCCCGGAAAATCCGGGAGGGTTGGCAAATATGAACTTATAAATCACACCTGCTGTGAATTGTGCGCAGAAAAGTTCCTCCCTGGTGTCCTCCAACTACTCCCACAAACATCCGTACGGGGCGACCCTAATTAGATCATGAATATTTTGATGAGTTGATGGATCTCGTGATGCACTGTCAATAAAGAAAGACGGGGATGGCGGTTCCAGAGAAGAAGGCGATGTTTTCAGACTGGTGCTTATTACGTACAGAATATTTTTGGAGAGCTAAGTAAAATATATTTGTCATTTTAGTATGTTAATAATGACTGAGTTAATTAATTCCGTTCGGGCTCCAGTACTCTGGAATGCCCTCCCGGTAACAGTTCGAGATGCTACCTCAGTAGAAGCATTTAAGTCTCATCTTAAAACTCATCTGTATACTTTAGCCTTTAAATAGACCTCCTTTTTAGACCAGTTGATCTGCCGCTTCTTTTCTTTCTCCTATGTCCCCCCCTCCCTTGTGGAGGGGGTCCGGTCCGATGACCATGGATGAAGTACTGACTGTCCAGAGTCGAGACCCAGGATGGACCGCTCGTCGGGACCCAGGATGGACCGCTCGCCTGTATCGGTTGGGGACATCTCTACGCTGCTGATCCGCTTGAGATGGTTTCCTGTGGACGGGACTCTCGCTGCTGTCTTGGAGCCACTATGGATTGAACTTTCACAGTATCATGTTAGACCCGCTCGACATCCATTGCTTTCGGTCCCCTAGAGGGGGGGGGGTTGCCCACATCTGAGGTCCTCTCCAAGGTTTCTCATAGTCAGTATTGTCACTGGCGTCCCACTGGATGTGAATTCTCCCTGCCCACTGGGTGTGAGTTTTCCTTGCCCTTTTGTGGGTTCTTCCGAGGATGTTGTAGTCGTAATGATTTGTGCAGTCCTTTGAGACATTTGTGATTTGGGGCTATATAAATAAACATTGATTGATTGATTGATATATTACAAAACTGTTGTTTTACTCATTCACGGATGTCACTTTACCATTAAAAAAGTCAGTAGATGAATGTATACATTTGTAAACGCTCGGAAGTGGGATCAAATAAGCTTTACTTCTTCCTACTCCTCTTCGGACATGATGTCAAGTGAAATGATATGAAATTGTGTGATGTATTATGCTGTAAGTGTGTTCATGTTCCAGATGAACTAAAGAAAGAAAGAGAGAAAGTATCTGTGTGGGGTTGAAACCTTTGTAGTCACTGAGGTCGGAGAGTGTTTCCTGGTACGAGCCTATGACAGCTTGGTAGTGTGTGACGATCTGTCGCCGCAGGTTCTCCCAGCAAGGGGACAACTCTCCCAGCTCCTCCAGCTCACCGACCCTGCCAGGGAAATGATTTGCTGTTAGCGCTATGGAAAATGACACGCAGTACGGTCACAACAGGTGGCATTGTACCGGGCCGTGTCCTCCTCCAACAGCAGTTTGACAAACTGTCTGGGGATGTTCAGGGACAAGATGCTCTCGGCCATCTGCTCAAGCACCCGCAGGTGGTTGCCATTAGTTGTAGGGAAGCGGTACATCCTGGACATTGTGCCTCCAAACACTGAAAATGCAAATCATTCTATTATTTTATTTTAATCAAACCCTCTACATGGGTTATTTTTAGAACCACACCTTGTTTGAAGTAAAAGGATACCTCACACTCACAGGGGAGATCAATACACTCCTAATAATAAATAAGGTTGGATGAGCTACTGAATGACCATCAGTATGGGTTCAGGAGTAATCAATTGACATCCCTGGACTTTGTAGAAAACATACAGTAGCTACAGCAATAGAAAAAGAGCAATTGGAGTATTTATTCACTTCTGTAAAGCTTTTGACACAATCCATCATTCCTTACTTCTGCAAAAATGGTAAAACTATGGCAAAAGAGGTGTTTTGCAACAGTGGTTAAGTAGTTATTTAAGTAATATATCTCAATATGTGGAAATTAGTAAGACTAAATGACAGCCAAGAAGAGTAACTTGTATTGGGACTCGGTATTGGGACCTAAGTTGTTGTTGGCATCCGTAAGTCTCGGAAGACAATGGATTGGCGCCCCTTGGATATGATTTGGTTGGTCATGCAGCGTCTGCTGTGGCTGCACACGCCCACACGGGAGTGACAGTCTCTGGTGCACTTGGTGCATTTGGAGGCGGAGTCAGCTACAGGATGTAGTTGCTTGCTCTTTCTCTGAGTTCGCTTCTCATCTGCAAGCTGGCGGAGTTTTGCCTCGCCAGCTTTCAGTCCAGTGTTGACAGTGTGTCTCCAGCTGGATCTGTCCTGGGCAAGCTCTTCCCAGGTGTTCTAGTCTTTTTCGAGCACTTTAAGGTCATGCCTGCAGCCATGCTTGAAGCGGAAATGTGGCCGTCCCGTTGTCCTCTTGCCGGAGGCCAGCTCTGCGTAGAGCAAATGTGTCAAACTCTGGCCCGCGGGCCAAAAGTGGCCCGCCGTGTAATTTAATTTGGCCCTTGAGGCAATATCAATTTAGCATTAGAGCTGGCCCGCCGGTGTTATACAGCGTTGGTGCCGCTGTAACACCGCATTCACCGCTAATAATCATACCTGCCAACCCTCCTAATTTTCCCGGTAGACTCCCGAAGTTGAGTGCCCCTCCCGAAAATCTCCCGGGGCAACCATTCTCCCGAATTTCTACCGATTTCCACCTGGACAACTATATTGGGGGCGTGCATTTAAGGCACGGCCTTTAGCGTTCTCTACAACCTGTCGTCACGTCCGCTTTCCCTCCATACCAACAGCGTGTCACATATTTGTGGCTTTTACACACACACACACGCACAAGTGAATGCAATGCATACTTGGTCAACAGCCATACAGGTCACACTGAGGGTGGCCGTATAAACAACTTTAGCACTGTTACAAATATGTGCCACACTGTGAACCTACACCAAACAAGAATGACAAACAAATTTCGGGTGAACATCCGCACTGTAACACAACAGAACCCCTTGCAGCACTAACTCTTCGGGGAAACTTCCAGCAAACTGACCAATAATTATCGTTTTATTCATGCATCTCTTGCTACTTCAAGGCTTGAATGTTTGGTTCATTCATTATTGTTATTTTGTTTTCAAATTTATTATTAGCCTGTGGAAAAAATACGATATTTACCTCAGAAGATTGCAAATAGAAAAAAGGCATAACATTTTTATTTAAATTTTATTTGATATGCCATTGATATTTTTTTAATTATAATTGTTATTATTATTTAAAACTGGATTTTGTATGTCACTAAAGTTATATAAGCCTTGCTTGTTCAATATTTAATGCAAAATTTGTTTGGGTCCCTATTAAAAGGTTCATTTGTTCAACCTTGGCCCGCGGCTTTGTTCCGTTTAAAATTTTGGCCCACTCTGTATTTGAGTTTGACACCCCTGGCGTAGAGGATGTCTTTGGGGATCCGGCCATGGTCCCTTGGACGCACATGACCCAGTCATTGAAGGCGACGCTGACGGAGGAGAGTGACCATGCCGGGAATCTTAGCTTGCATCAGCACCTCCTGTTTGTCACACCATCACTCCATATAATCCCGAGTATGCGACGGAGGCAGCGCCTGTGAAAGCCACTTACTTAGCCTCTTCTCCTGCGAGGACTACAGAGTCCAGGATTCGCCGGCGTATAAGAAAGTGCTTAGCACGCAGGCACGATACACAGTGATCTTGGGGTTTATTGTCAGCATGCTGTTGTTGAGACAACCTGGCCAAGGTTGTGGATGCCTTGCCGATCCTCTTGTTGATCTCTGCTTCCAGTGAGAGGTTGTCAGTGATGATGGAGCCAAGGTATGTGAACTGGCTGACGACCTCTAGTTGATAGTCGTTGATGGTGATACAGGGTGCTTCAGCATCTTGGACCATCACATTTGTCCTCTACAGACTAATAATCAGGCTGAACCTGAGGGGACCTAAGTTATTTATACTTTAGTTAAATGATATTTGTTCAGTATAAAATAAATTGACATTTATTATGTTTGCAGATGATACAAATGTATATTGTTCAGGAGAAGACTTGAAGGAAGTGTTGAGGATAATAGAGGTTGAGTTGATTCAGCTAAAAATGGTTTGATATGAATAAGTTATCATTAAATGATAAGAAAACTAAATGTAAGGTGTTTAGTGGTGCAAGGACAAATTGTGAAGCTAAATTTTAACTAAATCAAGTGGAAATTGATAGGGTATATGAAACTAAATTCTTGGGAATAATTATTGATCATAAAATTATGTTGGAAACCGCATATTGAATATAACGGAAAAATATCCAAATCCATTGCTATTCTTTATAAAGCAAGACATGAATAAGACATGTCTGCATATGTTATATTATTCCTTTATTTTTCCATATCGGACATATTGTGTTGAAGTTTGGGGAGACATTTATAAAACAAACATAGAGCCAATAATTAAACTTCCAACAAGGGTCATTAGAATAATACACAAATCGTGGTACTATCAGTCAATCAATCAAAGTTTACTTCTATTGCACAAGCCACAACAACATACTCGGCTCAGAATCCACATCAGGACAAGGAAAAACTCAGGCCAATGGGACAATGACAAACCTTGGAGGCAACTGCAGATGTGCATACCCCCCCCTTTCCACCCCCCGGGCGACCTGTGAAATGGACGTCAAGTGGATCCAGCATAATATTGAACCTATAAATTACAAAAATACCAATCCATTATTTATAAGTTCTAATGTGTTAATATTTTCAGATACTGTGTTTTTAAAGAACAATGGAAATGATATTTGGAGTAAAGAACAGCAGACTTCCAGCTTGTATTCCTAGGTAATTTCAATTAAGAGGAGAAAACTATAATTTATTGATTTTTGAAATAGGAATATAAAATACAAATGTATTTCAGTTTTAGGAGTTAAATGGTGGAACTAGCTCAGTGATGAGTTGAAGACATGTACTTCTTTAAGGTTCAGGAAAACCTTGAAAGGTGAATTAATGGAACATTATAAAATATAGTAACATTTACCTTCATCGCATTGATTTGTTGAACATTGATGTTCCAGGTAATCTTATTTTCAGTGAAGGTATAGGATAGGCGAATATCAGCTTTGGTTTCAGCCTATTCCTTTCGGTTTTCTTTTAGTGTGTAAATGTGTATGATTGTTAAATATGTATCATCTGTGCTGTTAAACTGCTCACACAAAATGGTTGATGGTTGATTGTAGACCCAAAGAAGCTCGTTTCATTCATTCAATAATAAGAGTCAAGGTGTGATGTAAACATGGAGTCATGGGTCAGTCAGCACAGATGGCCGACAGCGGGATAGCAAACAAAAAACAAAACATCTAATTCATATGGTGGTGGATCCATGTTTAAGTTCCGCTGCAAAACCGCATAGCGAGGTTGTGACTAGCTGCTGAAGGGATGCTGGTCTGCTTCCTGAAAGCTGCTGCGTGTCAATAAGAAAGGATGTAGAATATGAAAAATGTCCTACCCGAACGCAGAAGGGTGTCTCTGCACAGTGAGGCGTACTTGATTCGCACCCCCATCGCTTCCGAAAGGCTCTCGTCAACAGCAAGCATCGTCTACAGGAAACACTGAAGGTGCTCAACAGCATGTACGTGGGGAAAACTAACTTCCTGTTGAGGGTTTCTTTGAAAAATACGGCGCCCTACCCGGCCATTGTTACTGTCTGGAAGACGGCTGACTGAAATTCTCTGATCTGCTTTCTCGCCCATCTGCCAAGCGGACACGGAGAGGTTTCCCACCCGCTTGTTCTCCGCTGACCTGTTTGGTTTGAAAAAGACAAGAAAAACAATCAAGCTTAGTACCTTATGGGCATGTGCACGTGAGAAGGGTGCCTTGCATGTTCTACCTGAGTTCCAGCTCTAATTTTTGGTCTTTTTCATGCAGCAACTCCTTCACAGGGAAGAGTGCTGAGCCCAACATGTACATCTGAACCCACAAAAAGAAGGAAAACAGAAGTGTCAGTTCCGTCTGAAAGCAGAAGCGTGCGTGACTGTCGCCGTAGAACTCCCACCGTGCCATGGGAGCGGTCCTTCACGTCGTAGACAGCCAGTTTCACCTGCGTCTGCTGGTTGATGTTGCAATCCTGGAAGAAGGCGATGCTGCTCAGGAAGATGGGGTTGCTGCTACCCTGTTGACATGCGGAACAGTGACAATAATCTGTACCAGCACATGCTAGTTCACTGGAAAAAACAAATGGATGGCGTTTCACCTCTATGACTTCTGTCTGGGCGTGTTTGGTCCAGAAGGCCTGCGGTGGCGTTGTGCAGCTCACAGCTACAAAACTGTTGGGTTTTCGATCCAAAGCAGGAGTCAGCAGGTCTTTGCAGGCTACTCGGCGACATGCAGAGTAAATAATTACCGACCTGGATAAGTCAAAAGGCTGAATTTAATTGACTCACCAATGCTGAACTCAAGCACAGGTTCATCTGGGTCCTGGCTGTTTCCTGGAAGACATACAAAACAACGCAGGCATCAAATTACGCTGAATCCGTACGAACAATGTTGACTCATTAATAACTGCATCCAAACAAATACTCAGTTTGTGTTTTTGTGTGTGTTTCTGTGAGAAACCTGTGATCAAACTGAGCATTTCTCCCCCCCAAAATTACATTTATCATAATGCAATTTCATTTCATTTTCAGCCAGATTCTTGTCTTCCTGACCTGCCAGGGCTAAGCCAATCATCTCGCTGGACAGCTGGAACGTGTTCGCCCGGTAGACTGACCACGGCCTCTGGGCCCGACCACTGCGCTCTCTGCTCCCTGCCATGCTTGTCTGGGACGAGGGGGCAATGGCGGGAGGCCAGAACACGAAGCCTTACGCTCGTACTGTCACACACTCCCATGAGACTTGGTCCTTCCCTCCGTGTCTCTCCACATTTGCTTCTGGAAGCAGTTGGCTGGTCTGTGACACACAATACAACATGTATGACTACAGTAGGGATGCACCGAAATGAAAATTTGTGGCCGAAGCCGAATAAAATTTAAACGCTTGGCCAAAAGCCGAATACCGAATAATGAATGCAGTTTTTCACAATTTTTTTAATATTGCATAAATAGCCTAGAATAAATATTTAGACATGTTTTTCAAATAAAGTCATTTTCTATTGATTTTTTTAACATTCCAGTAGCCTTTGCTTTTCAAAAAGTGCATTAATGTGGATAAACCCAAAACAAATGAATTATTGTCCTTTTGGCAAAAGTCTGCTTAGATAGGCACAGTAGATATGCTAATAATGTAAACAGAAGGCTCAAGTAAATCTCAATTAAGTGTGTGCTTGTAACCTCATACACTTATACAGGTAGCCTACACAACAGGCTAATAATGTAAACAGAGGCCCCACTAAATCTCAATAGGTGTGTGCTTGTAACCTCATACACTTATACAGGTACACAACATATCCCAACGTCACCCCGTCACTGTACGTTGGTTGATTGCGTCACCGCGTCAAAAAATTGCGTCACACGCCACTATTCGGCCTTGTTTTTAACTCATTCCACCGAAGGCCGAATGTGGCTTTTTTTGCCATATTCGGCCGAATATATTCGGTTACTGATTAATCGGTGCATCCCTAGACTACAGTGCTGTTTATGATAAAAGTTCATTGATTTAAATTGACATTTGAACTGATTTTTTTTTCAATGTGTGTTAATAAAAAATCTTCAAAAGGAAATCTGGTCAAGAAAAAAAAGGTTCATGTAATTGCACACAATGATAAGTAATGTGATAAGTATTAGATGAAAAGTGTGTGATACCTAAGGGCTCTATGACACCAAGATACAGAACAAGATCAAATTGTAAGGACATTGCACTTGCACTTCCCACCCTAAAGTGAAGTGAATTATATTTATATAGCGCTTTTCTCTAGTAACTCAAAGCGCTTTACATCAGGGGTCTCAAACTCAATTTATCTGGGGGCCACAGAATGCAGAAACTGGGTGAGGCTGGGCCGCAACAAATGATTTCTTAAAAAAATCTAACATTCACTTTTTAATGAATTCACCTTCTTTGAATGACTTTCCTACCCTAGCAACATACTTGCCAACTCTCGCGATCTTTCCGGGAAACACCCGAATATCAGTGCCCTTCCCGGGGCAATGATTCTCCCGGTTTATCACCCGGACAACAATATTAAGGACGTGTCGTGATGGCACAGCCTTTAACGTCCTCTACAACCTATCATCTCGTCCACTTTTACATCATTCAAACATTGTGCCGGCTCAGTCATATAATGTATGGGGCTTCTGTAGACCCTCGCAGGTGACTGCAAGGCATACTTTGTCAACAACCATACAGGTCACACTGAGGGTGGCCGTATAAACAACTTTATCACTGTTACAAAAATATGCCACACTGTGAACCCACACCAAACAAGATTGACAAACACATTTTGGGAGAACATCCGCACTGTAACACAACATAAAAACAAAGAAAACAAATACCCAGAATCTAACTCTTCCGGGCTATCATATGGGGCTGGGTTGGCGGGGGCGGGGATGTATGTTGTGGCCTGGAAGAGTTAGGGCTGCATGGGATTCTGGGTATTTGTTCTGTTGTGTTTATGTTATGTTATGGTGCGGATGTTCTCCCAAAATGTGTTTGTCATTCTTGTTTGGTGTGGGTACACAGTGTGGCGAATGTTTGTAACAGTGTTAAAGTTGTTTTACAGCCACCCTCAGTGTGACCTGTGTGGCTGTAGGTCAACTATGTCAGTCGCTAACTGCGTCTCCAGAAGCCAGATACAACATGCGGCTGGGCTGGCACGCTGTTTATACACATTGTAGAGGACGTTAAAGGCAGTACCTCCACTGTGCCTTTAGTATTATATAATGGGTGAAAATCGGGGGGATGATTACACCTTGAGGGGCATTGAAAATTGGGAGTCTCCCGGAAAAATCGAGGCTATATAAGTATGAAGCTATAAAGCGCCATTCTTACAAAACTCGCGTCTCGCGGGCCGCAATTGGCTCGCGGGCCGCGTGTTTGAGACCCCTGCTTTACATAGTGAAACCCAATATCTAAGTTACATTTAAACCAGAGTGGGTTTTACTAGCCAAACTGCTTTGTGTTTTATTTTAACATCAAAAAGTAAACACAATGTTTTTATACATGACTTGTGTTTTTTTCATGTCATAAAGGTATTACTTTAGAAAACATTTATGTGACACAGCAATTTGTTCATGTTTTATTGTGTAAAGTTAATTTCTATATGACATATTTCTGCTCAAACTCTTAATGGAACTGTCCCTATACAGCATCTACATGCACATAAAAATGTACATCACTTAAAAACATAAGAAAATACCTTCAAAAAATACCTCCCTCTATCAAAATGTAAAAATGGATATGAAAACATCAATAAATGACAAAAAGCTTATATTAATAATGAATTGAAAAAATGGTGCCTTGCCTTGGTGCCCTAAAAATCAATGAAGGCAACACTTTCCTTGACATTAAAAAGTTTAAGTTTGAGGCCTGCAAAACATCCATCCATCCATTTTCTACCGCTTATTCCCTTTTTGGCGTCGCGGGGGGCGCTGGCGCCTATCTCAGCTACAATCGGGTGGAAGGCGGGGTACACCCTGGACAAGTCGCCACCTCATCGCAGGGCCAACACAGATAGACAGACAACATTCACACACTAGGGACCATTTAGTGTTGCCAATCAACCTATCCCCAGGTGCATGCCTGCAAAACAATTAAACTTTAAGTCAAATGAACAAATGAACAAATAACAAAATAAAGCATACATAAAAACTCTATTATATATCAACTACCTTATTAGTCCTTTCCACATATTAATCCTGTACTAACTCAACAAACCGTGAGTCATACCAAATACTACAAAAATGGGAGCCATTACCTCCCTGCTTGGCACTCAGCATCAAGGGTCAGAATTGGGGGTTAAATCACCAAAAATGATTGACGGGCGCGGCCACCGCTGCTGCTCACTGCTCCCCTCACCTCCCAGGGTTTGAACAAGGTGATGGGTCATGCAGAGGATAATTTCACCACACCTAGTGTGTGTGTGACGATCATTGGTACTTTAACTTGAACTTTAAACTGAGGAAGACACTATTCAGGAGGGTTGAGTTACTCCCAGCCTTCCAGGCATCACTGTGCATTAATAGAAAAATAAAAGCTGTGCAATGTGTGAACGATTTCAACAAACCGCAAACAAAAACTGACAAGACTGACAGTATTGCAGCAAATAACACACTGTTCACTTTCTTGAAATGTTCACAGAAGACAATCATTCTTCCAGAACTATGTCAATATGCGGTGTGATTTTAATCAGGGTTACCATTTTTAAATGTTATTTCTGTTTGTTTTACTTTAGTTCGAAGGGGAGTTGCAGCCCCGCTTTAGCGTGTACCTCTTGCTTGGTATATTCGCTTGCCTAACATAATTACTATTGTGACATCCAGTGGACACATTTAGAACAGCAGTTTAAAAATGCAGCTCAATTTTACACTTAGCAAACTCATCTTGTGGGCTGAATTGGACCTGTTGGCGGCCCTGATCTGGCCCTTGGGCCGCATGTTTGACATCCCTGATATAGAGTGTAGCGCGCACACACCCACAGGAGCGATTGATAAATAAATAATTTGGCATAATAGAGACCTGAGGATTGTCGTCGCATGGTAACAGGTTCAATTAAAGGAAATACTGCATAAGCATCCTCAATTTGAGAAGGATTCAATTAAAACTATGATTGTAGGTTAATAGTTGGTGGCCTACTTTAAGATAACTGGTCCACACTGATCTCTCGGCGGTGCCCGATTTGCCCCAGTTTGATGTACAAGCTCTACATCTGTCGTGGCAACTGGAGCGACTGTAGCAGCACCTACCTTCTTTCTACATTTGCTACAACAATCCACAGCTGTTATACAGAGTTTAGCCAATCAGAGGCCTGGAGAAAAGATGAAGTAAAATTGACTTTTTATTCACTAGCTTTTAACACAGCATGAAACTTGGAATAATTTCTATTTGAACTGTCTTTTATTTGATTATTTTTTATGTGATCGTTTATTCCTAAATGTATATTTTTTACTTTGTTTTTTTGAATTATAATGTATGTTAACATAATTTTTACTTGCTTGTGATGCACAGCTGGTAGTTTCTTAACTGTGGTTGGAGGGAAACTGCCGGTGGGAGTACAATTACTCTACACCATGGAAAATATGAGTTAGTATTAGTATATGAGAAGCTATTTGATAAACCATCACCCGGAAAATATATTTTAAAGCCAGCGAAGATAAACTTCTATTTGTGAGGTTTACATCATTAAAAGTTCAACTGTTAGTTACCTTTTCTGAGGAACAGCATTTTCCCAAGTGAAATACAATATGTTGACTAGACTACTGCAACGCACTTCTTGTGGGGATCCCCAGCAAGAAGATCCAGAAGCTGCAGTACATACAGAATTGAGCTGCTTGGATGCTGATGAGAGTGCGGTAATATGACCATATCACACCAATTCTCAAATCCCTTCACTGGCTTCCTGTTCTACTCTGGATTGAATACAAAGTCTCCCTACTAACCCACCAGTGCCTCCATGGGAATGCCCCCCTCTACCTCAAAGAACTACTCACCCCCAAATCCTCCACACAACACCTCCGTTCGGAACAGACTAACCTCCTCCAACCTCCGAGGAGTAAGCTACAAACAATGGGAGACTGGGCTTTTTGCTCTGCCGCTCCAAGACTGTGGAACGCTCTCCCTGACCACCTGAGGGCACCACAGACTGCGGGTGCTTTTACAAGAGGCTTAAAAACCCTTCTTTTTAAAAAGGCCTTGTTTTGAATATATGCATACTAGTTCTATCTATAAGGCTGTTCTAGTTTTCATTTGTATTTATTTTTATTATCTTTTTATTTTTTTAATACACTGTAGCACTTTGAGGTGGTTTACTCAATGTAAAGTGTTTTTAACAAATGAAATGTATTACTATTATTATCATGTCTAGTGCACAGAAAACGGCTTTTTAGAAAGTAAAACTTGAAAGACAATAACTGAACAATAATGTTTAAATGTTCAAAATTGAGAAAGTTTTGACTGAGTGACTTGAACGAAAAATACATGTGTTACAAACTCTGATGCATCACTGAAGAGGCCATAGAGGGGACCTACAAATAACGGCATTCATGAAACTGAGCATGTGCACATGATTTATAGTTGATGGAAATGTTGTGCGAGAGCTCAGAGTGGATTTAGCTGTGACATGATGGAAAAAAAGATAGTCTTTGTTTATAATTTATGTAGTTTGACTTTCTTTTAACCCTTGAGTATAATTTACTTGACTCGTTAGCCTTGTTTGAGAATATGGAGCTCATCTTGTTCGTGTATGGAAGTGAGCGTGTCCGTGTGTCTGGAGCTCGGCCAGTTGACCAAATATGGCAAAAAGCTATTTTGCACTGGTCGGTGGTGTGTGCCAAGACACGACGACTCAAAATGAACAAGAACTGGGTCTGCCCAATCTTCTCCAAGTGCACTAATTAATTAACTCAGATCTGCCATTTAACTGTGACATATAACATTTGTTAATTAGCACAAGATTAGGAAAATGTGTATCTTGCCAAACGATATTCCACAGCTTATGTCCCTTTCAGTGGACTTACAGTCTTCTCCAGGAAGGTGAGGAGGACTTTTGATGAGGTAGAGAAACTGGAGGTCACAACCTGAGAAGAAAACAATGATTCAGATAGCTGGATTAGAGTGTTGTGTTCCCCATGCAGGTTAGTTGCACTAATATTAGAAGAGTGTGTGAGTGTGTGTGTGTGTGTGAGCCACCTGAGTTCATTAGAATAAAGCATGAATTATGTCTTTCAAGGGACTGAGCAGCTGTTGGCCTTTCACATGATAATGAGCAACACCTTTAAACTCCATCCTTCAGCACAGACCTCTAAAAAAACAGTCCTGGTTTTATTCTGACGCACTGCAGTAAAGGACCCATTCTCAAGGTTCCTGACATCCACAAATGTTCTGTATTGCTCAAGTTACCAGCACTTCCTTTGGATGTTGCACAAGGGAAGTTAAAAGACACTGAAACACTCCATGGCTACAACGTTTGTAAAAACACTTCAGGACTTGAGAGCATGTTGGACCAGATGTATGCATTTCTGACCCAAAAAATATGATGGAAAAGTATTACAAGGATGCATTTTTATGGCAGGTTAATGGATTGTTAAATCTATTTATCTTTGAATCAAAATACCCATAGCAGCTAAACTTATATTCGGATGATAACCATGCTGGTTATGTGGTAAATAAACACAGTAAACAAATATGACTGCGTGCACTTGCCTCCAGCTGCTAGCAGCATGATTGAGCACTTTCAACAACATATCCAAAACGCAGCTCAGACTTGCACAGTCAAGACACAATCAGTGTTATTCAGTGTTACCCGGCAGCTGCACCCTACACACATACCCGAGGATGCCCGCTTCCACGACCAGGCAGGATGTAAACAAAGTCACGTTGCTGACGGCATCACGAGGCAAAAAAAATAATGCAGCTGCGTCTCTCTTCCCTCT
The DNA here is from genome assembly GCF_033978795.1 of Nerophis ophidion. NCBI lineage: Eukaryota > Metazoa > Chordata > Actinopteri > Syngnathiformes > Syngnathidae > Nerophis > Nerophis ophidion. Next base: position 2,120,385 of record NC_084637.1, on the reverse strand, counting down.
CGTCTTCCCCTATCACTCCAGCCATTGAACACTTTGCAGCACAAACAGCACCACCGCTCCAGCTGCAGCCATCCTGTGGTTACTGCCGCCGTTCTTACAGTCATGTGCTTCACTCTTTGGATCGCAGCAGTGCTATCATATTAATAACAACAACATCATTTATATTTACAAACCCCGTTTCCATATGAGTTGGGAAATTGTGTTGGATGTAAATATAAACAGAATACAATGATTTGCAAATCCTTTTCAAGCCATATTCAGTTGAATATGCTACAAAGACAACATATTTCATGTTCAAACTCATAAACTTTTTTTTTCTGCAAAACAATCATTAACTTTAGAATTTGATGCCAGCAACACGTGACAAAGAAGTTGGGAAAGGTGGCAATAAATACTGATGAAGTTGAGAAATGCTCATCAAACACTTATTTGGAACATCCCACAGGTGTGCAAGCTAATTGGGAACAGGTGGGTGCCATGATTGGCTATAAAATCAGCTTCCATGAAATACTAAGTAATTTACAAACAAGGATGGGGCAAGGGTCACCAATTTGTAAGCAAATTGTCGAACAGTTTTAGAACATAATTTCTCAACGAGCAATTGCAAGGAATTTAGTGATTTTACCATCTACGGTCCGTAAAATCATCAAAAGGTTCAGAGAATCTGGAGAAATCACTGCACGTAAGCAATGATATTAAGGACCTTTGACCCCTCAGGTGGTACTGCATCAAAAACCGACACCAGCGTGTAAAGGATATCACCACATGGGCTCAGGAACACTTCATTAAACCACTGTCAGTAACTACAGTTGGTTGCTACATCTGTAGGTGCAAGTTAAAACTCTACTATGGAAAGCAAAACCCATTTATCAACAACACCAAGGAACGCTGACCGCTTCGCTGGGCCCGAGCTCACCTAAGATGGACTGATGTAAAGTGGAAAAGTGTTCTGTGGTCTGATGAGTCCCCATTTCAAATTATATTTGGAAACTGTGGACGTGGTGTCCTCCGAAACAAAGAGTAAAATAACCATCTGGATTATTATAGGCCCAAAGTTCAAAAGCCAGCATCTGTGATGGTATGGGGGTGTATTACTGCCCAAGGCATGGGTAACTTACACATCTGTGAAGGCCCCATTTATGCTGAATGGTCCATACAGGTTTTGGAGCAACATATGTTGTCATCCAAGCAACATTATCATGGACGCCCCTGCTTATTTCAGCAAGACAATGCCAAGCCACGTGTTACAACAGCGGGGTTTTGTAGTAAAAGAGTGCGGGTACTTTCCTGGCCCGCCTGCAGTCCAGACCTGTCTCCCATCGAAAATGTGTGGCGCATTATGAAGCGTAAAATATAACAGCGGAGACCCCGGACTGTTGAACGACTGAAGCTCTACATAAAACAAGAATGAGAAAGAATTCCACTTTCAAAGCTTCAACAATTAGTTTCCTCAGTTCCCAAACATTTATTGAATGTTGTTCAAAGAAAAGGTGATGTAACACAGTGGTGAACATACCCTTTCCTAACTACTTTGGCAGGTGTTGCAGCCATGCAATTATAAGTTAATTATAATTTGCACAAAAAAATTAAGTTTATGAGTTTGAACATCAAATATGTTGTCATTGTAGTGCATTCAACTGAATATGGGTTGAAAAGGATTTCCAAAAAATTGTATTCCGTTTATATTTACATCTAACACAATTTCCCAACTCATATGGAAACAGGGTTTGTAGAAGCGATATGGAGATCAATCATGTTTCTTTACACATGTCAGGGGATGCTGCTATCTTTAGCATACACACACGAGAGACTGAGAAACAGACACAAACACTTAAAATACTCACTTTTCAATGATTCATTCGACTGGAGCCTTTGTCACATTTCCACAACGATAAACAAAGCAAAGTTGTATTAATTACACAAAGTCTTAGGTCACTGATAGATTTGATTTGTTTGCTTCGTAGTTTTCTTGCGGCTTCTCCCACCACAGCAAGCCATTCGTATAATTTGATAGGCTTGGTTTTTACACTAAATTGCCGATGACCTTTCCGACACAACCCGCCAAATTATGCGGGATCGGCACAGGCAATGGAGTGGCAAAATAAAAACCCATGCAGGCAGCTCGAAAAGTATCAACTGCACCACAACACTACCAGTACACACAGCATGTAAGACAAGTACAGTATCAACATGTACCACAACACTACCAGTACACACAGTATGTAAGAAAGTATCAACATGTACCACAACACTACCAGTACACACAGTATGTAAGAAAGTATCAACATGTACCACAACACTACCAGTACACACAGTATGTAAGAAAGTATCAACATGTACCACAACACTACCAGTACACACACAGCATGTAAGAAAGTATCAACATGTACCACAACACTACCAGTACACACAGCATGTAAGACAAGTACAGTATCAACATGTACCACAACACTACCAGTACACACAGCATGTAAGAAAGTATCAACATGTACCACAACACTACCAGTACACACAGCATGTAAGAAAGTATCAACATGTACCACAACACTACCAGTACACACAGCATGTAAGAAAGTATCAACATGTACCACAACACTACCAGTACACACAGCATGTAAGAAAGTATCAACATGTACCACAACACTACCAGTACACACAGCATGTAAGAAAGTATCAACATGTACCACAACAATACCAGTACACACAGCATGTAAGAAAGTATCAACATGTACCACAACACTACCAGTACACACAGCATGTAAGAAAGTATCAACATGTACCACAACACTACCAGTACACACACAGCATGTAAGAAAGTATCAACATGTACCACAACACTACCAGTACACACAGCATGTAAGAAAGTATCAACATGTACCACAACACTACCAGTACACACAGTATGTAAGAAAGTATCAACATGTACCACAACACTACCAGTACACACACAGCATGTAAGAAAGTATCAACATGTACCACAACACTACCAGTACACACAGCATGTAAGAAAGTATCAACATGTACCACAACACTACCAGTACACACAGCATGTAAGAAAGTATCAACATGTACCACAACACTACCAGTACACACAGCATGTAAGAAAGTATCAACATGTACCACAACACTACCAGTACACACAGCATGTAAGAAAGTATCAACATGTGCCACAACACTACCAGTACACACAGCATGTAAGAAAGTATCAACATGTACCACAACAATACCAGTACACACAGCATGTAAGAAAGTATCAACATGTACCACAACACTACCAGTACACACAGTATGTAAGAAAGTATCAACATGTACCACAACACTACCAGTACACACACAGCATGTAAGAAAGTATCAACATGTACCACAACACTACCAGTACACACAGCATGTAAGAAAGTATCAACATGTACCACAACACTACCAGTACACACAGTATGTAAGAAAGTATCAACATGTACCACAACACTACCAGTACACACAGCATGTAAGAAAGTATCAACATGTACCACAACACTACCAGTACACACAGCATGTAAGAAAGTATCAACATGTACCACAACAATACCAGTACACACAGCATGTAAGAAAGTATCAACATGTACCACAACACTACCAGTACACACAGTATGTAAGAAAGTATCAACATGTACCACAATACTACCAGTACACACATCATGTAAGAAAGTATCAACATGTACCACAACACTACCAGTACACACAGTATGTAAGAAAGTATCAACATGTACCACAACACTACCAGTACACACACAGCATGAAAGAAAGTATCAACATGTACCACAACACTACCAGTACACACAGTATGTAAGAAAGTATCAACATGTACCACAACACTACCAGTACACACAGCATGTAAGAAAGTATCAACATGTACCACAACACTACCAGTACACACACAGCATGTAAGAAAGTATCAACATGTACCACAACACTACCAGTACACACAGAATGTAAGAAAGTATCAACATGTACCACAACACTACCAGTACACACAGAATGTAAGAAAGTATCAACATGTACCACAACACTACCAGTACACACAGCATGTAAGAAAGTATCAACATGTACCACAACACTACCAGTACACACAGTATGTAAGAAAGTATCAACATGTACCACAACACTACCAGTACACACACAGCATGTAAGAAAGTATCAACATGTACCACAACACTACCAGTACACACAGAATGTAAGAAAGTATCAACATGTACCACAACACTACCAGTACACACAGAATGTAAGAAAGTATCAACATGTACCACAACACTACCAGTACACACAGAATGTAAGAAAGTATCAACATGTACCACAACACTACCAGTACACACAGAATGTAAGAAAGTATCAACATGTACCACAACACTACCAGTACACACAGAATGTAAGAAAGTATCAACATGTACCACAACACTACCAGTACACACAGTATGTAAGAAAGTATCAACATGTACCACAATACTACCAGTACACACACAGCATGTAAGAAAGTATCAACATGTACCACAACACTACCAGTACACACAGTATGTAAGAAAGTATCAACATGTACCACAACACTACCAGTACACACAGCATGTAAGAAAGTATCAACATGTACCACAACACTACCAGTACACACAGTATGTAAGAAAGTATCAACATGTACCACAACACTACCAGTACACACAGCATGTAAGAAAGTATCAACATGTACCACAACACTACCAGTACACACAGAATGTAAGAAAGTATCAACATGTACCACAACACTACCAGTACACACAGCATGTAAGAAAGTATCAACATGTACCACAACACTACCAGTACACACAGTATGTAAGAAAGTATCAACATGTACCACAACACTACCAGTACACACAGCATGTAAGAAAGTATCAACATGTACCACAACACTACCAGTACACACAGCATGTAAGAAAGTATCAACATGTACCACAACACTACCAGTACACACAGAATGTAAGAAAGTATCAACATGTACCACAACACTAGCAGTATACACAGCATGTAAGAAAGTATCAACATGTACCACAACACTACCAGTACACACAGTATGTAAGAAAGTATCAACATGTACCACAACACTACCAGTACACACAGTATGTAAGAAAGTATCAACATGTACCACAACACTACCAGTACACACAGCATGTAAGAAAGTATCAACATGTACCACAACACTACCAGTACACACAGCATGTAAGAAAGTATCAACATGTACCACAACACTACCAGTACACACAGCATGTAAGAAAGTATCAACATGTACCACAACACTACCAGTACACACAGCATGTAAGAAAGTATCAACATGTACCACAACACTACCAGTACACACAGCATGTAAGAAAGTATCAACATGTACCACAACACTACCAGTACACACAGCATGTAAGAAAGTATCAACATGTACCACAACACTACAAGTACACACAGTATGTAAGAAAGTATCAACATGTACCACAACACTACCAGTACACACAGCATGTAAGACAAGGGTGTGCTTTCCCTGTGCACATTATTATTATTATATCCATCTACATTTTACCAGAAATACTGCAATATTTTCCATACATTAATGTATCCGTGGCAACCTGTTATAAATACATTTGGGCCGCCACAAATAGAACACACCTGGTCTGCTAATGAGTAGTAAGATGGAGCAAGAGAGATTAGTGTTTCCAATTTAGCCACTTTGTCGCCATATTTAGTGATCACGGCCGTCTGGATACTATTTCATTAAAGAAGCGACCATCGACAGATCTAGTCTAGCATTTTGGAGACTCTGTTATTAAGGCACGTAACACTCCTCACCAATTCCAAAGCATTCACAGGTGTCAACGTTTGGTCACATTCACAACTAAAATATTAATTTTGAGAGCACAGACTTCCCAATTGTAAAGAATCCTTAAAAACACATTCATGGTTCTATGCCAGACCTGGGCCAGTTAACGCCCGGGGGCCGCATGCGACCCGCTAAGCTTTTCAATCTGGAACGCCGGACATTCTCAAATCATTATTTTAGATCTTTTAACATCCATCCATCCATCCATTTTTCTACCGCTTATTCCCATTGGGCTCGCGGGGGGTGCTGGTGCCTATCTCAGCTACAATCGGGCGGAAGGCAGTGTACACCCTGGCGACTGCCATTATGATGTGCAGTGATGTTTTCAAATTACAATAAGTCTTCAACTATACTAAGACTTTTAAGAATTTTACTATGCTCATGTAATTAGTTACTATGGTTATGTAATTTTTTTTTTACAACAAAATAATAAAGCTTAGTGATATATAGGGACGGTGTGGCACAGTTGGGAGAGTGGCCGTGCGCAACCCGAGGGTCCCTGGTTCAATCCCCACCTAGTACCAACCTCGTCACGTCCGTTGTGTCCTGAGCAAGACACTTCACCCTTGCTCCTAATGGGTGCTGGTTAGCGCCTTGCATGGCAGCTCCCTCCATCAGTGTGTGAATGTGTGTGTGAATGGGTGAATGTGGAAGTAGTGTCAAAGCGCTTTGAGTACCTTGAAGGTAGAAAAGCGCTATACAAGTAAAACCCATTTATCATTTATTTATATCACATATATCAGATTGTAGGTGTGTGTTTTTTTCAACCTTCACGTTCAGATTTTGCCTTTTTTGTTGCATATTAGTTGCATTTCGCTTGATTGTAAAATATGTGGATGGAGAGGGGGTGTGACGTATATATGTTGTCAATATTCAGTATTTTATCATTCATAGTTAATATTGTAAATTCCACATTCTTTATTTTCATGTACATTCTGGGTGTATCATTCAGTAAAAAAACTGTAAAATTCCATTCCGTTTGTTAAGGCGGTCGGTCATAACGTTTTTAGCTTTCAATCAGACATTATTGTGAGGGTTTTGTATTAGTGTTCTTAAAAATCAGATATAGCGGCCCCCAGACACATTTTTATCTCCAAATTTGGCCGCCCGAGTCAAAATAATTGCCCAGGATTGTTCTAGGCCAGGTGTCGGGAACCTTTTTGCCTAAGAGAGCCATGTAAGCCTAATATTTCAAAACGTATTTCCGTGAGAGCCATATAATATTTTTTTAACACTGAATTAAATGCGTGCATTTTTAAGACCAACATTTTTATAGTATAATAAGTCTTTTATTATTTTAATAACATTTTTATTCTAAAGCGAACCAATAATAAATATAATACTTCTTACCACTAATGCGACATCTTGAACAGGTGCGATGGAAAACGGATGATTGGATTAAAATGCATGAGAATGTTTCATAATTTGAACGTTATTTATAACACCGTGATTACCAGCGGAATTATTCATTTCTTATTGTGTTAAGCAATGTCAGCTAAGATTTATCTGAGAGCCAGATGCAGTCACCAAAAGAGCCACATCTGGCTCTAGAGCCATGGGTTCCCTACCCCTTGTCTATGCTAATTAACCTCAGCAAATACATACTGTAACCTCCAGGCAGAGGTAAACATTGTTGATTGACTGAAACTTGTAATAGTAGACTGCACAGTACAGTACATATTCCGTACAATTGACCACTAAGTTTTTCAACTTAGACAGAAGAAAGTTAGTTTGTAGTTATAAAAGTATTTGTTGTTGCTTTATTATTTTTAACTCCCTTTTGCAAGTTTGTAATGGCCAATTACGCAAATGCATCAATGCAACTCACCACTGACACAAATAGATGGCAGTCCTATCGTAATTGATGATGTTATCACAACCAATTTTAGGCTCTATTATCAGAAACTCAGCAATGAACCACTTGTGTACAAGCAGCATCCAGGTCCGGTTTGTACTTTTCTCACGCTTTGTCTAGTAGCAAACAGACAGGGGAAAGGTCACACGGCTGAAAACATCACGCATCCGTCTGCGGTGGCTAACGAGGGCAGGACAGAGTCAAACGGCTCGCGCTCACTCTTGCCGAGTGGGCGACTAGGATGAGTCACCAACAACAGCAACAGATAGAAACTATATGAATATCAATTAGGTCATAAGTCCAAATAATAGGAAAGAGTGAAAAAACAGTGCATAAAAAAGACCAGCTCTCCTAAACCACCCACATTGGTACTTTTAGCGACTTTTGCAAGTTTTATAACCTAGAAAACATGTTTGTGGCAAGGAAACAAACAGAAATAGAAACTCAATTGCGGACACATTCAAACTACTTACAATGTAAATGCAATTACATCGCTGTGGTATGAGGCTGCTGTGCCGAAAAATGGTCCACTTCCTGTACCTGTAAGTTTGACTATTAATAGGAATCCTTTTGCAAGACAAGCACACATACAGTATGTTTCTTTTTTATGCACTCTAACTGGTAAATACATGTGAGCAAAAGAGCCTATGGGAGTCACTCTATTCTGCCTATAAAGCCTTTAAAAAACACCCAAACACCACTATTGAAGTGTTGTATACATGATGTAAGTATAAATGTAATGTAGTAACATGCACATGTATAATATCATTTAATATTTAAACCTATATTGCTCAATTCAAGCATACAGTGGCGCTTTAATTTCACAGACGCATCACTACGTCTGCTTTTTCCTTCGACATCACTGATTACTACAGACTTCGGTCAAACAAACATAACAAAATATCACTCACTGTACAATGTCTGCTCTCACTGGGATGCCAACTGTTGGGATGCTGATATATTCCCGTTTAGATGAAAAATCACTCAAAAAGTGTAACAAAGTGTCTTTTCTGGACATTTTTGCCAGTTCCGGGTCTCAGTTTGCAGTCAAAGTGCAACAACTTCTCAGTTTATGTCCATAAAATTTGACTATCAAAGTGACACGCGTGATTTATAACCTTGAATAAACTTTCATGAGCTCTGAGGCGAGAAAGCAACTCACAGGCTCGTGTTGTCAATACATGAGCAGAAGGGGACAGTGTGGTGCGATTGGGAAAGTGGCTGTGCCAGCAACCTGAGGGTTCCTGGTTCGATCTCTATGGCAGCTCCCGCCATCAGTGTGTGAATGAGTGAATGTGGAAATAGTGTCAAAGCGCTTTGAATACATTGAAGGTAGAAAAGCGCTATACAAGTACAACCCATTTATGATAAGGAAGTTCAATGTTTATTTATATAGCCCTAAATCACAAATGTCTCAAAGGACTGTACAAACCATTACGACTACGACATCCTCGGAAGAACCCACAAGTTACCCCTCTCGGATCAACACGCCGCTAAATGTAGGTTATTAACGATACGGCTTATTATAACAATATTGCTAATAATTGGCTAAAATTTAGGTGTTGGTACTTTTTGCCCCCGCGACCCCTAAGGGAATAAGCGGTAGAAAATGGATGGATGGATGGGTACTTGTTGAAAATAAAAAGACATGTGTTCTAGTCTCTCATAAGGATTGTAAAATTATAGGCAAAATTCCCCAAATAGTGCAGTTCCCCTTTATGATTGATTGATTGATATATTTTTATTTCAAATACACAAAAAACAAGAGCAAGCCTGATCCAAAAATGTGCTATGGCCTTAACAGCCATTGTAAAAAAATGAAAACAATGGACTTTCTTTTTTTTTTTTTTTTCTTACAAATTTAAAAAGGAGTGAGAAGAAGTTTACACCTATTTAATCCCACCTTTTTTCTTTAAATCATAAATTAGAACTACTTGTTCACTCTATGTACAAACTTAAGGAACGTCTATATACATAAATTATAAATATATACATACATGTGCAGACTAGGGCTTCACGGTGGCAGAGGGGTTAGTGCGTCTGCCTCACAATACGAAGGTCCTGAGTAGTCTGGGGTTCAATCCCGGGCTCGGGATCTTTCTGTGTGGAGTTTGCATGTTCTCCCTGTGACTCCCCGGGTACTCCGGCTTCCTCCCACCTCCAAATACATGCACCTGGGGATAGGCCCCTCCCACTTCCAAAGACATGCACCTGGGGAAAGACCCCTCCCACCTCCAAAGACATGCACCTGGGGATAGGCCCCTCCCACCTCCAAAGACATGCACCTGGGGATAGGTTGATTGGCAACACCAAATTGGCCCTAGTGTGTGAATGTGAGTGTGAATGTTGTCCGTCTATCTGTGTTGGCCCTGCGATGAGGTGGCGACTTGTCCAGGGTGTACCCTGCCTTCCGCCCGATTGTAGCTGAGATAGGCGCCAGCGCCCCCCGCGACCCCGAAAGGGAGTAAGCGGTAGAAGATGGATGGATGGATATGCACACTACACACATACATACGCTCAGACATAGTTTAAGAGAAAACACTGAGACAAAACTCCCAGCCATCACCAGTAGAGATGTGTTAATAACTTGATATTAAAAACCCGCCTGGTTGGTAGCAGAACTAGAAGTAGGACCCTTTCAAAATAAGAGAGTCAACATACATTTTCCACACCTTACGTACAATCCACAAACACACAACACGGTGTGCATGAAGATAACAAAACAGAGTTTCTAACAAAATGTAACATTATAGCTGTGATATTTGAGTTTGTAACACGCTGACGGGATGAAGGCAATTTGCAGGAGTCACTTCCGGTCAGAGATTCTCACCAAAAACATTATAATGTCCATCCTCTGATGAAGCCTGGTCACTTTTTCACTTTCAAATGAGTTGATAACCCTCATATTCCCCCAGTTGAAGGACAATGTTCAAGCCACAGGGTCAAGACAGAACTTTTTCGGGAAAAGCTCGTCTTTTCTTAAGCTGTAATGTAAACACTACAGAACCCTCGTTAAAAAAACAACTTTGACAGAGTTAAGACACTCGCTTGAGTCGTTAGGTGTGCCGGAAATTCATTACTTACATGCTCCTTTTCAGCATTGAAGAGTTAAATCCCTTATTTAGATAAAAAAAAAAAAGGAGCATTGTCGAGCGGAGGCTGAGGTCGCCACAACGTCTCAGACTGCAGCTCCAGTAGTGACAGGCCGGCTAGTTCCGCCTTCTGCGTGACGTCATCGTGACGTCATCGCGTCCTCCTTCACCGCGCGGGCTTTTTGCTTTCAAAACAAAAGGAAAATTACTTCCTAAAAAAAATATTGTTAAATTATGTGCATACAATCATTCCGGCCCAAAATAAATAAATAAAATGAATAATAATTTAAGCATTTATGTTTTTTTTTTTACCAAACTTTAAACTGATTGTTTTCTTCCAGAATACAATTCACTCTCTAGCGTCATCTAGTGGATAACATGTGTAAATGTTAATGATCGAGTTCAGTGGTTCTCAACCTTTTTTCAGTGATGTGAACATTTTTTAATTCAAATACCCCCTAATCAGAGGAAAGCCTTTTTGGTTGAAAAAAAGAGATAAAGAAGTAAAATACAGCACTATGTCATCACTTTCTGATTTATTAAATTGTATAACAGTGCAAAATATTGCTCATTCGTAGTGGTCTTTCTTGAACTATTTGGAAAAAAAGGTACAAAATTAACTAAAAACTTGTTGAAAAATAAACAAGTGATTAAATTATAGATTAAGATTTCTCCACATAGAAGTAATCATCAACTTAAAGTGCCCTCTTTGGGGATTGTAATAGAGATCCATCTGGATTCATCAACTTCATTCTAAACATTTCTTCACAAAAAAAGAAATCTTTGACATCAATATTTATGGAACATGTCCAGAAAATTTTTTGCTGTCAACACTGAATATTGCATTGTTGTATTTTTTTTTCACAGTTTATGAACTTACATTCATATTTTCTTGAACGCGAGAGTTCAGTTCAAAGCGGATCCAAGACAGCAGCGAGAGTCCCGTCCACAGGAAACCATCCCAAGCGGAGGCGGATCAGCAGCGTAGAGATGTCCCCAACCGATACACAGGCGAGCGGTCCATCCTGGGTCCCGACGAGCGGTCCATCCTGGGTCTCGACTCTGGACAGCCAGTACTTCATACATGGTCATCGGACCGGACCCCCTCCACAAGGGGGGGGGGGGGGGGGGCAGATGAGAAAAAGAAAAGAAGAGGCAGATCAACTGGTCTAAAAAGGAGGTCTATTTAAAGGCTAGAGTATACAGATGAGTTTTAAGGTGAGACTTAAATGCTTCTACTGAGGTAGCATCTCGAACTGTTACCGGGAGGGCATTCCAGAGTACTGGAGCCCGAAATGAAAAAGCTCTATAGCCCGCAGACTTTTTTTGGGCTTTGGGAATCACTAATAAGCCGGAGTCCTTTGAAGGCAGATTTCTTGCCGGGACATATGGTACAATACAATCGGCAAGATAGGATGGAGCTAGACCGTGTAGTATTTTATACGTAAGTAGTAAAACCTTAAAGTCACATCTTAAGTGCACAGGAAGCCAGTACAGGCGTAATGTGATCAAACTTTCTTGTTCTGTCCTCTTTTGTCCTTTTTCTGTTCCCTCCTGATTTGGTCAAGTTTCACCAAACACTAAAACCACCAATGATGAAGGGTGATGACTCAAATGCAGAGAATAATTTCGCCACACCGAGTGTGTGTGTGACAATCATTGCTACTTTAACTTTAAATAACATATGATCATTTTGATGAACAATATTGGTTGCCCATGTGTCTGGACAAGACAGATCCATCCATCCGTCCATCTTCTTCCAATTATCTGAGGTCGGGTGGCGGGGGCAGCAGCCTAAGCAGGGCTTCCCTCTCCCCAGCCACTTGGTCCAGCCCATCCCGGGTGTTCTCAAGGCGTTCCCAGGCCAGACGGGAGAATTAGCCGTTCCAACATGTCCTGGGTCTTCCCCGTGGCCTCCTTCTGGTCGGACGTGCCCCAAACCTCCCGAGGGAGGCGTTTTGGTTGCATCTTGAGCAGATGCCCGAACCACCTGATCTGGCTCCTCTCCATGTGGAGGAGCAGCAGCTTTACTTTGAGTTCCTCCCGGATGGCAGAGCTTCTCACCCTATCTCTAAGGGAGAGTACCTGTGATCTTGTCCTTTCGGTCATAACCCAAAGCTCATGACCATAGGTGAGGATGGGAACCTAAATTGAGAACTTTGCCTTCCGGCTCAGCTTCTTCTTCACCACAACGGATCGATACAGCGTCCGCATTACTGAAGACGCCGCACCGATCCACCTGTTCATCTCACCATCCACTTTTCCCTCACTGGTGAACAAGACTCCCAGGTATTTGAACTCCTTCACCAGGGGCAGGGTCTCCTCCCCAACCCGGAGATGGCAGTCCACCCTTTTCCGGGCGAGAACCATGGACTCGGGCTTGGAGGTGCTGATTCCCATCCCAGTGGCTTCGCACTCAGCTGCGAACCAATCCAATGAGAACTGAAGGTCCTGGCCCGATGAAGCCATCAGGACCACATCATCTGCAAAAAGCAGAGACCTAATCCTGCAGCCACCAAAGCAGATCCCCTCAATGGCCTGACTGCGCCTAGAAATTCTGTCCATAAAAGTTATGGACAGAATCGGTGACATGACAGATTAAAAACAAAACCAAAAATTAAATCAGTCATATTTTACATATGTTTCGTACATTTATGCTAATAAATGCTACAGCTCTGAGGTCTCAATATTTTGTTTCCTTTCAAAGATGATTTTCTGTGTGTTTGGGGTACTTTGGCTCCAAAAGAAAAGAAAAAAAAAATCCTAATTTAAGACATGTTTGAACATTCCAGCCACTGCACGCTAACAATGTCCTGTCTTTTACCTCCGCCCCACCCAATGAGCAAGGCACACGTGACAAGCAGGTTAAACAAGAGCAGACGTGCACTGGGAATGCCACCGCAACACGAAGAGATTGGAAGTATGGGAGCGTTTTGATGTCCACGCTCCTGGCAGAAGTCGGAGGCTTGTGGTGTGTGATCGGCCTGCAGCTGTGAGAATGTGGGCCTCGGTTCTGTCCGCCAGACTTTGGCCGCGGACGCTCCTGCTTTTGTCACTCTGCTGCGTTGGAGGGAAATGTGAAATTGAAAAGTCGGAACCTTCGGCAACAACCGGCATTAAACCTTTTCACCATGATCTGGATGAACCCCAGGCCTTCCCTGATGAGGAGCGGGCCAGCCTTCCTGTGTTTACAATGGACTATCCTCGGGTTCAAGTCCCCATTGAGTTCACGTTGTGGGTGCTGCTGGCTTCCTTTGCCAAAATTGGTACGTTGGATACCAAACCATCAGCTTTCCCACATCAACCTTCATACTCTTTCATCCCGCCATTTTCCAGGTTTTCACATTTACAAAAATATCACCATCTGGATCCCGGAATCTTGTTTGCTGATTTCCATCGGCCTCGTCGTCGGCGCCATCATGCACTCCGTGAAAGAGGAGCCGCCAGCTGTGCTGACCTCCGATGTCTTCTTTCTCTACATGCTCCCGCTCATCGTCCTGGAAAATGGTTACTTCATGCCCACCAGGCCCTTTTTCGAGAACGTCGGCACGGTGCTGTGGTACGCAGTGGTGGGGACTCTGTGGAACAGCATTGGAATCGGGCTCTCACTCTACGCCATTTGTCAAATTGAGGTCTTTGGTGTCCAAGATATCAACCTGCAGGTTAGTGACCAGAACAGGAGCGAGCAAGTGAATACAGTTTTGATATAGTTACAGAGGGTATCTCATTGCCGAGTCACAGGGACAACATTAGGTTACAACATAGGTGGTTTGAATGGATTAGAGCGGGGGTCGGCAACCTGCGGCTCTTTATCGCCGCCCTAGTGGCTCCCTGGAGCTTTTTCGAAAATGTATAAAAAATGGAAAAAGATGAGGGGGAAAAAACACATTTTTTGTTTTAATATGGTTTCTGTAGAAGGACAAACATGACACAAACTTCCCTAATTGTTATAAAGCACACAGTTTATATTGAACATGCTTCAATGATTCCAGTATTTGGCGAGCGCTGTTTTGTCCTACTAATCTTGGCGGTCCGTGAACTCACCGTAGTTTGTTTACATCTATAGCTTTCTCCGACTTTCTAAGACGTGTTTTATGACACTTCTTTTTCTGTCTCATATGCGGTCCTTCCATCCATCCATTTTCTACCCTTATTCCCTTTTGGGGTCGCGGGGGGCGCTGGCGCCTATCTCAGCTACAATCGGGCGGAAGGCGGGGTACACCCTGGACAAGTCGCCACCTCATCGCAGGGCCAACACAGATAGACTGGCAACACTAAATGGTCCCTAGTGTGTGAATGTGAGTGTGAATGTTCAAATCCAGGCTCGGGATCTTTCTGTGTGGAGTTTGCATGTTCTCCCCGTGAATGCGTGGGTTCCCTCCGGGTACTCCGGCTCCCTCCCACCTACAGAGACATGCACCTGGGGATAGGCCCCTCCCACCTCCAAAGTCATGCACCTGGGGATAGGTTGATTGGCAACACTAAATGGTCCCTAGTGTGTGAATGTGAGTGTGAATGTTGTCTATCAACCTATCCCCAGGTGCATGACTTTGGAGGTGGGAGGGGCCTATCCCCAGGTGCATGTCTCTGTAGGTGGGAGGGAGCCGGAGTACCCGGAGGGAACCCACGCATTCACGGGGAGAACATGCAAACTCCACACAGAAAGATCCCGAGCCTGGATTTGAACCCAGGACTGCAGGACCTTCGTATTGTGAGGCAGACACACTAACCCCTCTGCCACCGTGAAGCCCTCATATGCGGTCCTCTCCAAGCTTTCTCATAGTCATCATTGTCGACGTACCACTGGGGTGAGTTTTTCCTTGCCCTTATGTGGGCTCTACCAAGGATGTCGTTGTGGTTTGTGCAGCCCTTTGAGGCACTTGTGATTTAGGGCTATATAAATAAAGATTGATTGATTGATGTATGTAATCCATTCAAACCACGGTTGTGTCTCGCCCACTTCTGTAATCCACATGTTGTCCCAGTTTGACTCTTACTCAATAATGCTGTCAAACATTACTTCTCAAGTCTTTACAAAAAGGGGTATCCCTCAGGTCTGTGGCCCCCTGGTCCACTGGCCAACACCCATTTTGCTACATGAAGTAACAGAAGTTCTGTCTTGCATGTGTTTTAGAGCTTTTTTTTGGGCATTTGATTTTAATTCTGCAAAGTTTTTGTTGGAATTGTGGCATTTATAATCTGCATTTTCCTGTTACAAATGTTTAATGGCGTGTGGTTTACGGTTTCGGATCATTCGGAAAAATGTGTAATTCAGACCTTTCCTATTTAATTGTTGCTTTTTATCAATATAAGCTTTATTCAATCAATCAATCAATCAATCAATGTTTACTTATACAGCCCTAAATCACGACTGTCTCAAAGGGCTGCAGAAGCCACAACAACATCCTCGGCTCAAATCCCACAATTTTATTTATTTAAAGGCCTACTGAAAGCCACTACTAGCCACCGCGCAGTCCGATATTTTATATTTCATTGATGAAATATTAACATTGCAACACATGCAAATACGGTCTTTTTAGTTTACTAAATTGCAATTTTAAATTTCCCGCGGGTTTCTTGTTGAAAACGTCGCGGAATGATGACGTGTACGCGTGACGTCACGGACTGTTAGGAAATATTAGCGCTGCACCACTAGCGGCTAAAAGTCGTCTGCTTTAATCGCATAATTACACAGTATTTTGGACATCTGTGTTGCTGAATATTTTGCAATTTGTTCTTTTAATAATGGAGACCATAAAGAACAATGCTCTTGGTAGAAAGCGGTGGATTGCAGCCGTCTTTAGCACCGAGACACAGCCGGTGTTTCTTTGTTTGTTGTGAAGCAGCGAACATGTTTTCTCTACGTCACCCAGCATGTTTTTGGATGGGGAAATTGTGATATATATCTTACCGGAGACATCATTGGATTATTCATCGTCCTGCAGCAGCTGTCAAAAAAGGCAGCTGTGAGCTTGGCTCCTCGGCTTCTCTCTGAAACACTGGCGTGTTCACCTCAGCCATCCGACCTCGAGGTATGTCTTTACAATCTTTACAATCTAACTAAAACACTATTAAAACAATAAGCAGATAAGGGGTCTTCCAGAATTATCCGAGTAAATGTGTCTAATTACATCTGAGACGCTCACACTGCCGCCGCCCGGAGCCGTCGTTTTTTTTTCTTTTTTCTAGTCTTTCACTATCAATATCCTAATTCACAAATCTTTCATCGTCGCTAAAATTAATGGTGAACTTGTCGCTTTCTCGGTCTGAATTGCTCTTACTGCTGGTGGCTCCCGTTGTAAACAATGTGAATATGTGTGGAACCCTGCAACTCGTGACGTCGCAAGCACATACTTCCGGTACAGGCAAGGCTTTTTTTATTAGCGACCAAAAGTTGCGAACTTTATCGTGGATGTTCTCTACTAAATCCGTTCAGCAAAAATATGTCAGTATCGCAAAATGATCAAGTATGACGGATAGAATGGACCTGCTATCCCCGTTTAAATAAGAAAATCTCATTACAGTCGGCCTTTAACTTATATAGTGTTATTTATTCAACTTTTTTCCCATAGTTTTTATTTCCTTTATCATTGCACAATATATACTGTATTTCAGAACCGAGCGATAGCAGAGCTCAGGCACTATTTGAACAAGAATGCTTTTTTTTTTTTATTAATCTAATCTTTTCCTTGCATTTTTGGCCACCTTATCTTGAATGAATGGACGTAAATGAAGAATTGAACACAATTTGCATGCATTTCAAGGGTCACGGGCACAAACTACCAAACCACCCTTGAGTAAATTACGATAAAAAAAAGGACCCTGCCACCAGTTTCACGGATTGTCACCAAATTTGGTGAAGGCCTCTAAAATGACAGAACCTATATATGTAGTGTCCTAGGCATTAGGTTAAAGTGCATCCAGCAATGGAGGCTCCTCTATGGGGTCTTGGGGCACTAGGAGGTTAACCCCTTTACTATTGTTACCCCAGGTGGTCCTTGGCAAAGGCCTTGTACCTGACTGCCTCTTAGCCAGGGATACGGTGAAGACCTCAACAGACAGTAGACGTAAGAACTACCACAACGGCTGCGATGGCAGAAGAAGGCACCCCCACATCCATGGGGGCCCAGTTATGGGGAAATAACGACCCAAGACCTCAACGGTGGAACAGGCGGAGGATGAATGCTAACCCTATGGAGTGTCACAACGGCCGGGACGGCGGATGAAGGCTGCAGCAGAAAAGGGTCCGCAGTCATCTTGGACTCCATGCCACTGGACCCTGACCCGGATCTGCACCAGTTTCCCCTCGTTAAACAAAGTCACGCACAGGCATCATCCATAAAGGGATACCCCCCTACCAGGAGGACCGTCATACTCGCTTCGAGTGACCACCGATGAATGACAGAACGTACACAAAAGTCCCAAGAACCCGTGTCCGCAAACAACCAGGAAATTGGTCGTTTTTGTCTGGCCCAACCATTTTGGGCAAATGAGTCTGACAAACTCCTTTAAGGAACTTTAACCAAATGAGACCCAAATCAAAATGACGGATAGTGGACGGACGGACCATGAAAACCAGAAAACCCATTATAGCCTACACCATTTGATGCGGGCAGCGCATGGCGACAGACTTTGATGGTTACTCCGATGGTTTTCCACAAAAATGTAAACGTTGATCATCTAGTCCTCATCATCATTTGTGTGTGACGACACTCTGAGGCTCTGCATGCTGATGTCACTATCTGGATTAGGAAAAGTTGCAACCGGAACTTCCCCAACACGGGTCTCTTCCCCGGGTTGGGGAAGAGACCCTGCCCCAAGTGGAGGAGTTCAAGTACCTAGGAGTCTTGTTCACGAGTGGGGGAAGAGTGGATGGTGAGATCGACAGGCGGATCGGTGCGGCGTCTTCAGTAATGCGGACGCTGTATCGATCCGTTGTGGTGAAGAAGGAGCTGAGCCGGAAGGCAAAGCTCTCTATTTACCGCTCGATCTACGTTCCCATCCTCACCTATGGTCATGAGCTTTGGGTCATGACCGAAAGGATAAGATCACGGGTACAAGCGGCCCAAATGAGTTTCCTCCGCCATGTGGTGGGTCTCTCCCTTAGAGATAGGGTGAGAAGCTCTGTCATCCGGGAGGAACTCAAAGTAAAGCCGCTGCTCCTCCACATGGAGAGGAGCCAGATGAGGTAGTTTGGGTATCTGGTCAGGATGCCACCCGAACGCCTCCCGAGGGAGGTGTTTAGGGCACGTCCAACCGGTAGGAGGCCACGGGGAAGACCCAGGACATGTTGGGAAGACTATGTCTCCCGGCTGGCCTGGGAACGCCTCGGGATCCCCCGGGAAGAGCTAGACGAAGTGGCTGGGGAGAGAGAAGTCTGGGATTCCCTGCTTAGGCTGCTACCACCGCGACCCGACCTCGGATAAGCGGAAGAAGATGGATGGATGGATGGATGGCAACCGGAAATGATGAAAAAGTTCACTTTGGGTTTGTGCAAGTAAGTAAGGTGGGCAAGGGAGCAGTTTTAATTTGCGTTCATTTTTTGGATCTGCATTCTTTATTGTTGTCTCTACTAATTAGAAAGCGGTGACACCTGAACACAGGAAGTAAACAAAGAGAACACAAACACATACATTACTGTAAGTGTCAACATGATAAAAATACGGCGTGGCGCGGTTGGGAGAGCGGCCGTGCTAGCAACCTGAGGGTTCCTGGTTCAATCCCTAACTTTTACCAACCTCGTCACGTCTGTTGTGTCCTTGAGCAAGACACTTCCCCCTTGCTCCTGATGGGTGCTGGTTAGCGCCTTGCATGGCAGCTCCCGCCATCAGTGTGTGAGTGTTTGTGTGAATGAGTGAATGCTCCGCTGCCTTATGGGTTAGTCTGGGAAGACAAAAGGCTCGGGGAGCACACCCTAAGAGAAAAGCAAGATGCTGGTAGGCGCACCATAGGCGGTCCTCTGACAGACCGGAGCTCCGGCAGCCTCCTGCAGCTGTGAGTAGGTGCAGGTCGTCCTGGGTTCCCCTTGCCACCGGATACAGCTCCCCCCACAGGCAAGAAGTGACATTGGAGTCTGCGCCTCTCCCTCGTCGAAAGAGACCTCAATGGTAGAGTGGATGGATGATGGTTGCAGAGAAGTTCCACAATGGTCACAGAGGCGAAAGAAGGCTGCAGCAAAGATGGGCCCCAATTGTCTTGGTCTTGTAGTAGAAATGTCGGGGATTCAACCCGGAGCCTCGTCCTGTTCGTGACGCCAATTTTATGTAGTAAAAATGTCGGGGAATTTAACCTGTGGCCTCGTCCTGTTCGTGGTAGCCAATTTTATGTGGTCGAAAAGTCCGAATCTTAAACAGGTACAATAGAGAGTTTTTTACGACAGTTTTAATTACTCACAATAAGATGGTACAAAGTTGGATTGAATCAATATGAAAACAGACAGTGACGAAAATGGTGCACCCTCGTGAAGGAATCAAGAAAGAGCGCACACCAGGCTTGGTCTTCCCTTCTTATTTATATGCTCCATGATGACCTGATTTGTAACATAACATAACAACTTATGTAACCGTCCAATGTTCAGATGTCACCACACCAACTTGGTCAGGGTGACTTGTCCTCTTATGTCGTGTCCCTCCCAATGCATTTAGTTTAGAGGTAACCTTAGGACAGAAATGTTCCATTACTTTCTCCATGCCATTGGACCCTGGCCGTCTCTTTGCCAAGGTTCTTCCAAGGATGTTGTAGTCGTAATGATTTGTGCAGTCCTTTGAGACATTTGTGATTTGGGGCTATATAAATAAACATTGATTGATTGATTGAAGGACAGTGTGGTGGCTGTCTGTGCTGCAGTCTCCCCACTTTGAATGACTCCACGCACAGACGCTCTCCTGAAGGACCCACCAACAGGAGGACAATCATACTGGTTTCGAGTGATCGCTGATGAATGTGTGAATGTGGAAATAGTGTCAAAGCGCTTTGAGTACCTTGAAGGTAGAAAAGCACTACAAGTATGACCCATTTAGCGTTACTTTTTGGACATGTGCAAGTGTCCTGGTGTGATGTTCTTTTACTCGTTCCAGGAGAACTTGTTGTTTGCGTCGATCATCTCGGCCGTGGATCCTGTGGCGGTGCTCAACGTGTTTGACGACGTCGGCGTGAACGAGCAGACTCACATCGTCATCTTTGGCGAGGGGCTGTTCAACGATGCCGTCACCGTGGTGAGTGGCACTGATGCTTTTATTGTCACCGACAGAAACGGTCACCTCGCATTGTTCCCGTTCTGTCCGGTCTTACCAGTTTCAGTTTTGGCTCTCGCTGAGTTTCGCTCCAAAAAGCTTCCCACTAACTATTGCTGCTTGTCGTCCACGTGTCTCACATCTAATCATGTCACCGCAGATTCTTGGGACTATTTGACTTGCAAAACTTGCTTGACGGCTCATCTGTGAACAGTTTGTGTAAACTCATGCGGTTTCAACGCAACTGCTGATTCATCTTCTTCTTCTTGCAGGTACTCTATAGCATGTTTTCCTTCGTGGCGGACATGTCCGCCGTGGAATCCACCGACGTGCTTCTGGGCGGGGCCCGGTTCTTCGTGGTAGGGACCGGGGGTTTCCTTTTCGGCCTCGTCTTTGGCTTCGCTGCAGCCTTCACCACACGTTTCACCCACAACGCCCGGCAGATCGAGCCGCTCTTCGTCTTCATGTTCAGCTACTTGGGATACCTGATAGCTGAGCTCTTCGCCATTTCCAGTGTTCTCGCGTAAGTGGAACAAGCAGGCCGTACTCATGTACCAGCCGCAGACATCCGTATTACTTGAAAACAGATTGGACATCAAGCATCCTCAATTAGGTTGTTACCTACAACTTAAGTCCCTCATATAGTCCAATTGAGTTAGCTACAGAACATCAAAAAGTCAGAAACAACAAGGTATGAAATTCAGATTCTTGAGGCCAGACGCAATGTGTCAAACTCGCTGTGCACTTCTCAAGAAAGAAAAAGTTCAAAGGGTTGATGAAAGAGAACAACATCCCCTTGGTTAAATACACTTGCAAAAAAAACACACATTTCTGCATCCAAAATCCTGATCGTATGGTTGTTTGTGTTTTTATTATTTGCCTGCTGCAGTGCGCCATGAATGGGTGCTTGCATCTAGTGCTCAACTTTTATTATAGTTCTGCACGTTTGTCTTACACTTGATAAGCAACAAACCGGCCAATGAACCCCCACATATGTCATACCGTCGGAAAGGTCTCGTTGGTGCCGACGGGGGTACGCTATTCACGAATAAACAAAAAAAAAATGGGCCGATTAAATGGGTCCGCACCTTTATAATGGTGGCTATTTCCAGCAGAACGCTCCAAACTGTGAGGTGACCTCCTCTTGTAGCTCAGCCGTGCTTAACGTCTCTTTTTGTTCACACACTTGTCTACTTTGACCCTGGCTGACGTACACGGCCTGGTTTTGGCTGGATGGCCATCGGAAGAAGGCGAACGCCATCGACCTTCCTCCATTAAAGCAGATGGCGTCCACTCTAATTTACTAGAGCGTGGAAGCCCCAAAAAATACAACCTGTCCTCACGGCCGCATCTTTTATGCCACTGTCATGTGTTTCGGTGAAAACGTTGACACACATGTCCTCTCTCAGAAAATGTCACCTTTTTGGATGTCATGTGTCCCATTTCGCTTCTGTTGGCTCTCAAAGCCAAGACAGTCAGCTAAACGTTAGCATGCTAACATTAAAGTACTAGCTTTTTGAGCTAATTTTGCAACTGTTTACCCGAGAGTCACATAACTTGGTATGTGACAACTGTTAACTGTTAGTGTGCTAACGTTAGCATGCTAGCACACTAACAATAAAGTGCTAACTTTTTTTCAAATTTTACACCTACAAATTTAAAGACAAATCATTCTTAAAGAGAATAATCTTAGTTGGACAAGCAGAAAACTATGTTACATCCATATGAATGAGGAATTAAATGGATAAATTAACATAGAAAACATCACTTTGAACTTTTATTGTTCACATGTTGGTTGGCTGTAATGAAGAGGGATGCCACCGTCATACTTTGCTACCATTTCTTTCTGGTGAGCGTTGCTTACAGTGTAACCCCAAAGGATGCAAAGAATGGCAGGCGGAATGCAAAAAAAAAACATTTTTTTTACTCACAAGGAAGAGGGGGGAAACAGAGGAACAATGATCCAGCCCTGAAGGAGGGACCCAAGTGGAACTAAATCGAACTAATTAAACGAGGAGCAGGTGTGCTGACAGGACATGGAACAGAAAGTAAAGGTGCTTCAAAACACAGACCAAACAGGAAATGTTCCCAGTGCCATCCACATTGGTTTAAATGTAACTTAGATATTGGGTTTCCCTATGTTAAAGTGCTTGAGTCACTAGAGAAAAGCGCTATATAAATAGAATTCACTTCAATTCCGTTTTCACCAACCATTCTGCTACGTCTCTGGCCAAAGTGACGAGGCAAGCAATGGCTAGTTTCTGTTAGGACTTTGATTTTGTCAACAGTTGCTTATGTAGTAAGTAAGCCAGTCCGAAGGGTGTCTACCTGTCGAGTCTTATCGCTCCACCCCAACCACCAGGGGCGGTATAGGTCGGTTGGTAGAGAAAAGCACTATATAAATATAATTCACTTCCCTTCACCAGACCAACCTGCCTGCAAACAGAGCAGAAGACAGGAAACACCAGACAGAACCAGGATGCTTGTTGGGATGAAGTCTGTGATAAAACAAAGCCTTAGACTAGGCGTAGCTTTTCTCTTTGTAAAGGCATGAATATTAGTACAGATAATTGTGAGTATTTGCTACTGTGAGTCACATATGTTCTACTTTCAGGATTATTACATGTGCTATAACCATGAAGTACTACGTAGAGGAGAACGTCTCCCAGAGGTCCTGCACTACTATCCGCCATGTGGTCAAGATGTTGGCCACCATCTCAGAAACTCTTATCTTCTTCTTCCTGGGCGTCGTGACCATTACGACGGAACATGAGTGGAACTGGGGCTACATCCTGTTCACGCTCCTGTTCGCCCTGCTCTGGAGAGGAATCGGTGAGTGTGGGCGGAAACACCAGCGCAGGCACGTCAGACTTGGATTCGAGCATCTTCTGTCCCGCAGGCATTCTGGTTCTGTCTCAGATCGTCAACCCGCTCCGGACGATACAATTCACCTTCAAGGACCAGTTCGGTCTGGCCTACGGAGGCGTGCGCGGGGCCATCTGCTTTGCGCTGGTCTTCACCATGCCCGACAGCATCAACAGGAAGAACTTGTTTGTCACCGCTTCCATCGCCGTCATCATATTCACCGTCTTCATACAGGTGCGGCCGTCTTGTACCTTGACCCTACACTTCCATCACGGACATCTTTTCCTGATTGTCAGGGGATCAGCATTCGTCCCATCATAGAATACATGAATATCAGACGGACCAACAAGGACTCAAGCAACATCAATGTAGAAATACACAACAGAGTAAGAACATGCCGGTAGTTGATCATCTATTCTGATTGTTCTGATATTGACCGTGATTTCGCTCAGGCGATGGAGCACATTGTTTGTGGCATCGAGGACCTGTGCGGCCAATGGAGCCATTACTACTGGAAAGACAAGTAGGGCTGCAGGAATACATGATTGCAATCATTTCGGTCATAAAAATGGATCGATTCCTTGTGCTTTTGTCCATGCCTCAGGTTTAAAAAGTTTAACGATCGCTTTCTGAGACGCATCCTGCTTCGAGACAACAGGGCAGAGTCCAGTATCGTGTCTCTGTACAAAAAACTGGAGCTGCAGACAGCCATTGATTTGCTGGACACACCTGTGGGCGACCTGAGTGCGGCACCGTCCATCGTTTCCCTGTAGTAAGCAGATGCTGTTGTCAATGCACTAACTCAGTCTAGTGTTATCAGAAACATTTGACTATTTCATGTTTATAACACTATTTAAATGCCTTACCCATTAATTATTCCTCATCTGTATTCCCTGCCCTGCCACAAATAGATTGGAGGCTCATAAATAAATGAGGTTCAAACACAGATGACATCTATTAAACAGACAAGAAGCAAGGAATTAAACAGAGACAGGATTCAATTTGGCTCATGAGGGGAAACGTCTGGGCTGTACTTTTGTACAGTCTTCCACCACGCTCTCACAAAATGGTTGCACACATCCTCTTTTATTTGGACTTTCCCTGATTACATAGCAACAGCTGTTTCTAGGGGGCGAGGGGGTCGTAAAAAGCTGTTGCACTCGGTCACAAAACAGTTCAAAGAAAAAATGACAGGAGCTTGCATCAGGTCCTGCTTCCTCTCCGCTTTGTAGATCTCAGGTCAAGGGAAGATCTTCCTGTGGATCACAATAGATCATAGAAGCCGACACCTTCATGTTGCTTCCCTTCGTACACAGTGGAGTTTTACAAGCCTTTTACTTGGTAAGATCAAAGACAGCTTTTGTCTCCTCGCCGCGAACTCATGGGCACAGAAAGTGTTGTGAAAACTTACATTCAATTGTTCTGACAAGGACTATCTGTGAATGTAGCCTGTCGTCCAAACAACATTGAGTGGATTGCGTCGTAACTTGGCTTTTTAACACACCTCATTCACACCTGGTCTGCAAGAGCTTAAGAAGATCTAGAAGCAGTGGTGTGCCATCAGGGCCAGCCAGACCCTCTCTGCTGGCCTAACATAACCAGAAATCATCATCATAGATAAAGATAATAGTCATTTGTTATAGAATGTCCCTAAATATGTAAAAGTATTCATATTGTCTTCAATTCATATTATGCTCCTTCCACTACTGTTGTTTTCCGCCCTGAGATGGGTAGGTTGGGAGTTCAAACCCCGGCCGAGTCATACCACAGACTATAAAAATGGGACCCATTACCTCCCTGCTTGGCACTCAGCATCAAAGGTTGGAATTGGGGGTTAAATCACCATAAAATGATTCCCGGGCGCGGCACCGCTGCTGCCCACTGCTCCCCTCACCTCCCAAGGGGGGATCAAGGGGATGGTTGGAATGCAGAGGACACATTTCGACACCTAGTGTGTGTGTGACAATCATTGCTACTTTAACTTTAACTTTTTAGTATATAGAGTTTTTAATCCAATCAGCTAGTTTGTTGCCATCCAAATTTGCCTTCAGAATCAACAATGCGAGCACATACAGTTGATAGATAATTGCGATAGCCAATAAGATCACGAGTTGTTATAGTGATGTTATGAGATAGGTTACATAAGAAGTCCATTACCCAGCATGCAACAGTCGTGAAGAGCATGTGCAGTTGACATGTCGGCACGCTGTGGAGTAAACTCTAAGAAGTCAAACAATACGCCTCGTCTGCACCTTTTATGATTAAACAAGACAACACATATATTTTCAAGAAGGATATTTAAAGAGAAACTACGTCTTGTGAGACCATGTCGGCCAACCTCGGAAGCTAACTCAGCTGTCTTGGTGATGAATTGTGAGTTCAGATATTTTGTTTCTTTCTTTTTTCACGTTTAATATGTTTTTTGCAATTTTAATTTTGACAGTACCACAAAATATATGTTTTAATTGCTAATTGATTTTTAAATGTGTCAGAAAATAACCCGTTTTGTATACAATGAACAGTAGTGCGTAAATGTGTTCCTGTATAGTATTTCTCCAGCAATGGTCATGAGGTGACATCAATGTCAATGATGGTAGTTTGAGAGGACATCATTGAGTGTCGAGATGGGCGGAGTTGGTGGTAGCGGGGGGTGTATATTGTAGCATCCCGGAAGAGTTAGTGCTGCCAGGGTTTTCTGGGTATTTGTTCTGTTGTGTTTATGTTGTGTTACGGTGCGGATGTTCTCCCAAAATGTGTTTGTCATTCTTGTTTGGTGTGGCGCATATTTGTAACAGTGTTAAACTTGTTTATACAGCCACCCTCAGTGTGACCTTTATGGCTGTTGACCAAGTATGCCTTGCATTCACTTATGTGTGTGTAAAAGCTGCGTATATTATGTGATTGGGCCGGCACGCTGCTTGTATGGAGGAAAAGTGGGCGTGAGGACGCTAAAGGCACGCCCCCAATAGTGTTGGCCGGGTGGAAATCGGGAAAAATTTGGGAGAATGGTTGCCCCAAGAGATTTTTAGGAGGGGCACTGAAATTCGGGAGTCTCTCGGGAAAATCGGGAGGGTTGACAAGTATCTCTTTCTGTGTGGAGTTTGCATGTTGTCCCCGTGAGTGCGTGGGTTACATCCGGGTACTCCGGCTTCCTCCCACCTCCAGAGACATGCACCTGGGGATAGGCCCCTCCCACCTCCAAAGACATGCAACTAGGGATAGGCCCCTCCTACCTCCAAAGACATGCACCTGGGGATAGGCCCCTCCCACCTCCAAACACATGCACCTAGGGATAGGCCCCTCCCACCTCCAAAGACATGCACCTGGGGATAGGCCCCTCCCACCTCCAAAGACATGCACCTAGGGATAGGCCCCTCCCACCTCCAAAGACATGCACCTAGGGATAGGCCCCTCCCATCTCCAAAGACATGCACCTGGGGATAGGCCCCTCCCACCTCCAAAGACATGCACTTGGGGATAGGCCCCTCCCACCTCCAAAGACATGCACCTAGGGATAGGCCCCTCCCACCTCCAAAGACATGCACCTGGGGACAGGCCCCTCCCACCTCCAAAGACATGCACCTGGGGATAGGCCCCCTCCCACCTCCAAAGACATGCACCTAGGGATAGGCCCCTCCCACCTCCAAAGACATGCACCTGGGGATAGGCCCCTCCCACCTCCAAAGACATGCACCTAGGGATAGGCCCCTCCCACCTCCAAAGACATGCGCCTGGGGATAGGCCCCTCCCACCTCCAAAGACATGCACCTGGGGATAGGTTGATTGGCAACACTAAATGGTCCCTAGTGTGTGAATGTTGTCTGTCTATCTGTGTTGGCCCTGTGATGAGGTGGTGACTTGTCCAGGGTGTACCGCGCCTACCTCCCGAATGCAGCTGAGATAGGCTCCAGCACCCCCCCGCCACTCTGAAAGGGACAAGCAGTAGAAAATGGATGGATGAACTTCAACAATGAGTAACTCAGTGGCTGTTCTTTGTCCTGGCCAGCGACGAGAAGAAGGGAGCGTCCCGACCTAAGAAGAAGTTCCTGGCTGCAGACGTCAGGAGGATGCATGACATCCTGGCCAAGAACATGTACAGAATCCGAGAGAAGGTAAGAGAAGTCTTCTCCAGTGAAAGGAAGGTTCCAGCAACATGTTGATGACCTGCTTGCCACGCAGACAATGGCTTACACCAACAAATCCAACTTGCCTGACAACAGCCGAGCCAGGGAGATTTTAATTCGCCGACATGCAAGCATCAGACGCAGCCTGCGATCTGAGAGTTTACGTGAAATGGTGGGTTCCTTTTCTACAGTTTGTCCCTCCCACAAACACAGAAGACAACAGCCGTGATTCTTTCTCACACAGGCCGCTCCAAATGTGTCTAAATCCCAGAAGTACTATTCCCTGCAGCCCGGAGTCGACCCAGAGGTTGCCTTCCCTCTCAGGAGACGAAGTCATGGTACGATCACAAATCTGGCATTGTTGTATAATTGTTCTTTACTCACCTAGGTCATGTATCTCTTTGTGTCAGGAGGCGTGTCGCCAAGCTCCTCATCCCGCTGGCTGACCTCAGTGAGGAAGCTGAAGACCGTCACAGAAGCAGGAAGTCGAGGAAGTCGTCCTGAAGGTGTGGTTGTAGTGGACGAGCGACGCCCCTATCCTAGGGAAAAGACACCGGTCGCAGCCCCGCGGAAACACACCTTCGAGGATGGGGGGGAATCTGTAGCTCCTCCTCCGTTACCTGCGCCTCCTGGCTGGATGCCTGACAACCGGAATGTCCGGAAGAATGAAGCTGGAGACCCACTACTTGGGAAGATGTCACACGACTCACAAGCCTCTGGGAGGTGAAATGTCAAGAAAAAGGTCGAGCGAGGACTTGTTTCAAGGGCAATAATGCCTATAATGTCAAAGGAACAACACTCAGTGCAGGTTTGGGAACTGAGGAGACACATTTTTGAAGTGGAATTCTTTCCCATTCTTGATTGATGTACAGCTTAAGTTGTTCAACAGTCCCCCTTCTCATATTTTAGCCTTCATATTGCACCACACATTTTCAATGGGAGACGGGTCTGAACTACAGGCAGGCCAGTGTAGTACCTGCACTCTTTTAATATGAAGCCACACTGTTGGAACACAGCATTGTCTTGCTGAAATAAGCAGGGGCGTCCATGGATGGCAACATATAATAAATGATAAATGGGTTGTACTTGTATAGCGCTTTTCTACCTTCAAGGTACTCAAAGCGCTTTGACACTACTTCCACATTTACCCATTCACACACACATTCACACACTGATGGAGGGAGCTGCCATGCAAGGCACCAACCATTACCCATCAGGAGCAAGGGTGAAGTGTCTTGCTCAGGACACAACGGACGTGACGAGGTTGGTTCTAGGTGGGATTTGAACCAGTGACCCTCGGGTTGCGCACGGCCACTCTCCCACTGCGCCACGCCGTCCCTATATGTTGTTCCAAAAGCTGTATGTACCTTTCAGCATTAATGGTGCCTTCACAGATGTGTAAGTTAGCCATGCCTTGGTCACTAATGCACCCCCATACCATCACACATGGTATGGGACAGTCCGGATGGTTCTTTTCCTCTTTGTTTTGGACAGTTTTCAAAAATAATTTGAAAAGTGCACTCGTCAGACTACAAAACACTTTTCCACTTTGCATCAGTCCATCTTAGATGAGCTCGGGCCCAGCGAAGTCGACAGCGTTTCTGGATGTTGTTGATAAATGGCTTTGGCTTTGCATAGTAGAGTTTTAACTTGCACTTACAGGTGTAGCATTCAACTTTAGTTACTGATAGTGGTTTTCTGAAGTGTTCCTGAGCCATTGTGGTGATATCCTTAACACACCGCTGTCACTTTTTGATGCACTACAGCGTCTCAGTCTTCTTTGCCAGGTGTGCCAGCGCTTTTTGAAGCCTGTTGCAGGCTTCAAATTCCAAATGAGCTAGTATTTTCCCAACAACAAAAAAATGCAGTTTCTCAGTGTGAACATGATGTATCTTGTCTTTGAGATAAATTAAATTAAATACAAGTTGAAAAGGATTTGCAAATCATTGTATTCTCTTTTTATTTACCATTTACACCAGTGGTCCCCAA
The DNA here is from genome assembly GCF_033978795.1 of Nerophis ophidion. NCBI lineage: Eukaryota > Metazoa > Chordata > Actinopteri > Syngnathiformes > Syngnathidae > Nerophis > Nerophis ophidion. The sequence continues at coordinate 2,090,362 of NC_084637.1, read as the reverse complement.
CCACTGGGTTGCAGAAGATTTTTTTATTATTTTCATTTATTTAAAACAATTTTTTTAAATTAAATCAACATAAAAAACACAAGATACACTTACAATTAGTGCACCAACCCCCAAAAAACCTACCTTTTTCATGACAAAGAAAAAAAAAAAAGATGATGATGCCGGCCAGCGAGAGCACACTCAAACGTTTCTTCGTGTACGTCTCCACCGACTGGAAGATTGGCTTGTCTGGTGGCAGAAATCATGAGCATTTGTCAATGTCAGGGTTCCAATCTCAAATTAGGGCAGCATACAGAAAAGGAATTAGGGATATGTTTCACCTTTTTATATTAAACACTAGGGTTGTACGCTAAACCACTACTAACAAAGTACTGCGGTACAAAATGAATTCAAAAAGGCTTTGAAATAAATCAGTACTTTTTTTTTCTTGGACATGATGGCACGCCGTGGTGAAATATAGGCTGAGGCGCGTGTCGTGAGTCAACACAAGCACATAGAGGGTTGCTAACCTTCCCTTGAAAAACGGATTTGTTCCGTATTAAATAAAAAGGTTCAGTCAGGTTCAAACTGTGACAGAACACTTCCTGTCATGTAGGGTTTTTTTTGCGACCGCTTCACACATCTTGCCCAGAGCTTTTCCCCTCACCTGTTTTCAGTTTGCAATCAGTTTTGATTGATTGATTGATTGATACTTTTATTAGTAGATTGCACAGTACAGTACATATTCCGTACAATTGACCACTAAATGGTAACACCCCAATCAGTTTTTCAACTTGTTTAAGTCGGGGTCCACCTTCATCAATTCATGGTACAAATATATACTATCAGCATAATACAGTCATCACACAAGTTAATCATCATAGTATATACACTGAATTATTTACATTATTCACAATCCGGGGGGTGGGATGAGGAGCTTTGGTTGATATCAGTACTTCAGTCATCAACAATTGCATCAACAGAGAAATGTGGACATTGAAACAGTGTAGGTCTTATTTAGTAGGATATGTACAGCCAGCAGAGAACATAGTGAGTTCACATAGCATAAGAACAAGTATATACATTAGAAGTACATTTGAGTTGTTTATAATCCGGGGAGATGGGATGTGAATGGAGGAGGGTATTAGTAAAGTGTTGAAGTTGCCTAAAGGTGTTGTTTTAGAGCGCTTTTGAAGGAATATAGAGATGCACTTACTTTTATACCTGTTGGGAGTGCATTCCACATTGATGTGGCATAGAAGGAGAATGAGTTAAGACCTTTGTTAGATCGGAATCTGGGTTTAACGTGGTTTGTGGAGCTCCCACTGGTGTTGTGGTTATGGCGCTCATTTACGTTAAGGAAGTAGTTTGACATGTACTTCGGTATCAGGGAGGTGTAGCGGATTTTATAGTTATAGTTCTACTAACAAACAAATACAAAAGGTCATCCTTTCTAAATATAACTGTTAATAAGGAAATAATACAAAATGTTAGTGACCTGGCTGTCATTTTAGAGCCAACACTTGTCACCTTATTGTGGAAAAACTCAAAGGCCTACTGAAAGCCACTACTAGCGACCACGCAGTCTGATAGTTTATATATCAATGATGAAATATTAACATTGCAACACATGCCAAAACGGGCGGTTTAGTTTACTAAATTGCAATTTTAAATTTAGCGCGGAAGTATCCTGCTAAAACGTTGCGGTATGATGACGCCACGCATTGTAGAGGACATTTTGTTCCAGCACCGTTCACAGCTATAAGTCGTCTCTTTTCCTCGCATGATTCAACAGTATTCTGGACATCTGTGTTGCTGAATCTTTTGCAATTTGTTCAATGAATAATGGAGACGTCAAAGAAGAAAGCTGTAGGTGGGAAGCGGTGTATTGCGGCCGCCTTTAGCAACACAAACACAGCCAGTGTTTCATTGTTTACATTTTTCGAAAGATGACGGTGAAGCTTTACTATGGAACAGAGCGGTCAAGCGAACGCGGTTGGGTTAGACCACACACACAAAGTACAGTGTATTATGCAGCGATCATTTCGTGTTTCGAAGAGCCTTGCGAAGGGCAGAGATGGGCATCGCCAACACCCGTCAACTGGTGCTGAAGAAATGTGCGGGGCCGACCGTCAGATTGTACAGTTGTGACCATATAATCTCACTAAAACACTAGTAACACAATAAGCAGATAAGGGATTTTCCAGAATTATCCTAGTAAATGTGTCTAATAACATCTGAATCGCTCCCACTGTATAGTCTTTTTTTAAAATATATCTAGTCCTTCACTCTTACTTTCCTCATCCATGAATCTTCATCTTCACTCAAATTAATGGGGAAATTGTCGCTCTCTCAGTCCGAATCACTCTCGCTGCTGGTGGCCATGATTGTAAACAATGTTCGGATGTGAGGACCTCCACAACCCGTGACGTCACGCGCACATCGTCTGCTACTTCCGGTACAGGCAAGGCTTTTTTATCAGCACCAAAAGTTGTAAACTTTATCATCGATGTTCTCTACTAAATCCTTTCAGCAAAAATATGGCGATATCGCGAAATGATGAAGTATGACACATAGAATGGAGCTGCTATCCCCGTTTAAATAAGAACATCTCATTTCAGTGGGCCTTTAAACAACATATCAAACAGATGTGCCAGAGTCTTAAGTACAAAATAAAAACTTTCAAATGTATCATGAATTCATTAACACTGGAGGCAACTCAAAGTTATTTTAATGCAATGATTATGTCTCCTTTTTACTATTGTATAACATGGTGGCACCAGCGCCCCCTGCGGCCCCAAAGGGAATAAGCGGTAGTAAATGGATGGATGGATGTTGGTCGCAGGCAAGCAAAATGACACCGAGGCCATGGAAACTTTGCACAAACAATCGCTCAAAAATCCTTGACCAAAAACCAGAGCAGCTACAAGATTGATATCATGGAATGTTGTAAAAATATGGGTTATTTAATTGTGTACAATAAACACCTAAGATGCAATCTTATCACTTCAAATACTAGTCAGCTAGCAAACCTACGAGTTGCATAACCTACAAAAAAACATAACAAAAGAACAAATTAATACTGCAGCAGAGAAGAATATATTGTAAAACTTACCGTTTATAAATAAAAAGAAGCGTTTTGACGGAAGAATGTTGTTCTTTGACACAGAGTATGTCTGCTTTCCGGGTTCAAAGTAGGTAAACCAATCACAGCTGAGAATGCACACTAAAGTCCCGCCCTCTGCTTATGACAGCCAATCAGCTTCTCGAAGGGCGGCTGTTCTGCCCTCCTGAGACGCCTATGGACAAGAAAACCCAAATGACATTTTTCAAACCGACACATCTCTTTAAAGTGCAGTTTGGAGTTCAAACGCTTGGATCAAATGTTGTGTTTCGTTATGTCATGGTGTCGACATCGAAATGTCTTTTTAATACCTATAATTAAGACAATGACATAACCTGGGGGGGGGGACATCATTAGCTGGAACAGCCAAAAGACCAGGTGTTTTCAGGAATCTAAAACTGTAACCTAAACTTTGAAAGTTACTTTCCACCCTATTTTGGAAAAACTCAAGTTAAACGGGGCACCTCAGTGTATGCTGCAATTACGATGCTATGGCTTGTGGGAAAATAAAGGCCCGGGGGCCACATGGGGCCCTTTAAGCTTTTCAATCTGGCCCTCCAGACATTCCTCAAAAAAATGTGTTTAGATCTTTAAGATGGAAACTGTGCAGTGATGTTTTTTAACGACCAAAAGTCGTGAACTGGAATCTGCACTGTTGCATGATATACTAGTTACTATGGTCATCTAATTCAGTGGTTCTCAAGTGGGGGTACGTGCACCCCTGGGGGTACTTGAGGGTATGCCAAAGGATATGGGAAGTAAAAAAAATAAAAATTTCTAAAAATAGCAACAATTCCAAAATCCTTTATAAATATATGTTTTGAATAATACTTCAACAAAATATGAATGTAAGTTCATAAACTGTAAAAAGAAATACAACAATGCAATATTCAGTGTTGACAGTTCCATAAATATTGATGTTGAAAATTTCTTTTTTTGTGGAGAAATGTTTGGAATGAAGTTGATGAATCCAGATGGATCTCTATTACAATCCCCAAAGAGGGAACTTTAAGTTGATGAGTACTTCTATGTGGAGAAATCTGCATTTAGAATTGAATCACTTGTTATTTTTATATCTTTTTTTCCAAATAGTTGAAGAAAGACCACTACAAATGAGCAATATTTTGCACTGTTATACAAGTTAATAAATCATAAACTGATGACATAGTGCTGTATTTTACTCCTTTATCTCTTTTTTTCCAACCAAAAATGCTTTGCTGTGATTAGGGGGTACTTGAATTAAAAACATGTTCACAGGGGGTACATCACTGGAAAAAGGTTGAGAACCACTGTTCTAATTAGTTACTATGGTCATCTACTTAGTTACTATGGTAATGGTGGGTGGTATAGCTCGGCTGGTAGACTGGCCGTGCCAGCAACATTAGGGTTGTAAGTTCGATCCCTGCTTCCGCCATCCTAGTCACTGCCGTTGTGTCCTTGGGCAAGACACTAGACCCACCTGCTCCCAGTGCCACCCACACTGGTTTGAATGTCACTTAGATATTGGCTTTCACTATGTAAAGCGCTTTGAGTCACTAAAGAAAAGCGCTATATAAATATAATTCACTTCACTAATCTAATGAGTTACTATGGTGATGTAAGTCAGATCAGCTCAGACGAGGCACCAAGCAGTGTGGGTGGGGAGTGTTTCCACAGAGTGTTTCCAGAGCCTGAAATGTGGGTGTCAGTGACAGACGTGGAAGGAGATTTTTCCAACTAAATTCTAAAGCTTAGTGATATATGACATATATCAGATTGTAGGTGTGGGTCGTTTTTTACCCTTTGCGTTCATATTTTGCTTTGTTTGTTGCCTTTAGCTTGATTGTAAAATATGTGGATGGAGAGGGGGGGTGACGTTCATATGTTGTCAATATTCAGTGTTTTATCCTCCATAGTTAATATTGTAAATCCCACATTCTTTATTTTCATGTACATTCTGGCTGTCTCATTCAGTACACAAATTCAAAATTCCGTTCCGTTTTTTAAGGCGGTCTGTCATAACCTACTCAGCGGCCTAGTGGTTGGAGTGTCCGCCCTGAGATGGGTAGGTTGTGAGTTCAAACCCGGGCCGAGTCATACCAAGGACTAAACAAATGGGAGTCATTACCTCCCTGCTTGGCACTCAGCATCAAGGGTTGGAATTGGGGGTTAAATCCCCAACAATGATTCCCGGGCGCGGCCACATTAGACTAATACTAATACTTGCCAACCCTCCTGGATTTTCCGGGAGACTCCCGAAATTCAGCACCTCTCCTGAAAATCTCCCGGGACAAATTTTCTCTCGAAAATCTCCCGAAATTCAGGCAGAGCTGGAGGCCACGCCCCCTCCAGCTCCATGCGGACCTGAGTGAGGACAGCCTGTTTTCACGTCCGCTTTCCCACAACATAAACAGCGTGTCTGCTCAATGATGTTAGAACTGTATAACGATTGAGGACAAGTTCTCGGTTTCTTATGTGGGTTTATTGTTAGGCAGTTTCATTAACGTCCTCCCAGCGCGGTAACAACACACAACCACAGCAGTCACGTTTTCGTCTACCGTAAAGCAGTTCATCTGCCGTAAACAGCCATGTTGTGACACTCTTAAACAGGACAATACTGCCATCTACTGTACATGCATATGTGACAATAACATCTACGGCTTTTAGAGAGTGCAGTGCACAACTGCACACACAGCAAGGAGACGAAGCAGAAGAACGAGGAAGATGCAGCCATGGCGACGCTGACGATGAGTAAGATGAATAAATACGCTTGTAAGTTCCAAGCCGCAGCTGCGATTGGACATGGATAGCCTCCGGGAAGAAGTAGTGGTAGTTAGAAAAATAGTGACAGAGAACAGAGCAAGGATGGACAATTCAACCCTTAACTCAGGGGTAGGGAACCTATGGCTCGGGAGCCAGATGTGGCTCTTTTGATGACTGCATCTGGCTCTCGGATAAATCTGAGCTGACATTGCTTAACACAATAAATAATGAATAATTCCCCTTGTAATCACAGTGTTAAAAATAATGTTCAAAATATAAAACATTCTCATGCATTTTTAAGCCATCCATCCGTTTCTACCGCACCTGTTCAAGAAGTTGCGTTAATGGTAAGAAGTTATTTGTTTATTATTGGTTAGTGTGGGTCTTGCCTTCTGGGGGTTCTTCAGACCACCAAGCACCGACATGAGAGCCTGTTTTAGGGTTACAGTATTGTTGTTTTTTTCAATAAGTCCCTCGGTTGCTTTCCAGCAATTGTATTTTTCTCTTTCGTTTTCGCTCGCGCTCTGGCTCCAGCCCCAGCCCCAACCCCGTCTCTCCTCCTGGATGCTGCTTATAACAGAGTGACAGGTGATTAGATAACAAGGCCCAGGTGGGCCGTCTACGCACCTGTCGCTGATTTAGAGGCCGGTCCTGGCACACCCCAGTTCACTGCAGGCCCGCAGGCCACGCCCCCTCCACAGTTAGCTTCGGAATAACAATGTTATTACAAAGAATAAGAGACCTATTATACTCTAGAAATGTTGGTCTTACTTAAAAATGCACGCGTTTAGTTGTGTTCAGTGTTAAAAAAAATATTATATGGCTCTTACGAAAATACATTTTAAAATATTTGTTTTTTTGGCTCTCTCAGCCAAAAAGGTTCCCAACCCCTGCCTTGTCTTAACAATGAGATGAGTGTTATGTGTGTGTGTGTGTGTATGTGTAAATAAATGAACACGGAAATTCAAGTATTTATTTTATTTATACATATATATATATATATATATATGAAATACTTGACTTGGTGAATTCTAGCTGTAAATATACTCCTCCCCTCTTAACCAAGCCCCCAACCACACCCCCCTCTCCACCCCCGACCGCACCCCCACCCCCACCTCCCGAAATCGGATGTCCCAAGGTTGGCAAGTATGGAATTATTTCCTAAAAATCAGACATATCGGCCCCCAGACACATTCTTTTCCTCAAAATTTGGCCCCCGAGTCAAAGTAATTGCCCAGTCATTAGAATTCAACATGCACTCACAGCATTGTTCATGAAATAAAACTGAAAACACAAGTTATGTTGCTCTTTTGACAAGACTTTTATGTGCAGGGACGAAGGTAATAAATGCTGTTGAAGCAAAAATGTGACAAAGAGCCAGAAGATGAGAAAGCGTCCCTCGTCCATCTGCTCGGTGACTTGCTGAGTAAAGTTAGTTGAGGGCAGTGACTCCTTTGGAGACATGACAAAATGTGAACTCAAGTTCAGGACAGTAATGGTGGACAGTGTGTTCCAACAATATAGGTCAGAAATCCCCATGAAACACATCAACAGCCAGGACATCTGCATGCAGCGTCCAATCAAGACAAACCTCCCCCTGACACCCCCTGAGACCCCCTGAGACCCCCTGAGACCCTCTGAGACCCCCTGACACCCCCTGAGACCCCCTGAGACCCCCTGAGACCCCCTGAGATGCCCCTCGGCCACACTCCTCTCACTTCCACTTCCAACCGACAAACCTTCTCACAATTCCACCTATTTGTCCCGCAATAGCCACCGGACGAAAAAGTTACTCACACACGGGCCCGATCCCTTTTTAAAACTGGCTAAGAAAACAATGGCTTTGTTTACTTGGCACTGGAGAGCAGGGGGTGTCCAAAGTGCGGCCCGGGTAGTTGCAGACCACGGTGTGCAAGTTTATTGTGAAAATCCAATCCACGAGAAACACGGAGAAAACAACAGAAATAAATGACATGTATGATAACACTTTTTATCGACAATTTGATTCAGAATTTGTGACGATAATGTTCTTTTTTTTTTTTAGAACAATACAACCGATAAGATTACGTAAGTTAAAATCAATTCAGTAACTTTTAGCAAACAATATTCAAGCAGTGTGACTGAGAAATAAATAGTGAATACTGGACCCTGCATGTCAAGTTTGCTATATTCCTGTTACTTCTTGTGAGGGAATTAGATAATTATCAATACAAACGAGCCAAAGTACACAACAATTAACGGCCAATGCATTCACATCTTATTTGAATAAAGTGCAACTGCTGCAGCTGTTACATATACTGTAATATTCTACATGGTAATTGTTATATGTTGTATATATATTATATAACAATATAATATACTGCGATGAGGTGCCGACTTGTCCAGGGTGTACACCGCCTTCCGCTCGATTGTAGCTGAGATAGGCACCAGCGCCCCCTGCAACCCCAAAGGGAATAAGCGGTAGACAATGGATGGATGGATAATGTGATATATAATATCAGTATCCTGTACACATCAGGGGTCGGGAACCTTTTTGGCTGAGAGAGCCATAAAAGCCACATTTTTGAAAGTGAATTACCGTGAGAGCCGTATCATATGTTTTAAGTGAAGTGAATTAGTGAATTATATTTATATAGCGCTTTTCTCTAGTGACTCAAAGCGCTTTACATAGTGAAACCCAATATCTAAGTTACATTTAAACCAGTGTGGGTGGCACTGGGAGCAGGTGGGTAAAGTGTCTTGCCCAAGGACACAACGGCAGTAACTAGGATGGCACAAGCGGGAATCGAACCTGCAACTCTCAAGTTGATGGCACGGACACTTTACCAACCGAGGTATTAACACTGAATACAACTAAATGCATGCACTTTTTTTAAGTAAGACCTACATTTTTAGAGTATAAGTCTTATATTTGTTATCATTTTTATTCTGAAGCTAACCAATAATAAATAAAATACTTCTTTGGCAACACTAAATGGTCCCTAATGTGTGAATGTTGTCTGTGTTGGCCCTGTGAGGAGGTGGCGACTTGTCCAGGGTGTACACCGCCTTCTGCCCAAATGCAGCTAAGATAGGCTCCAGCAACCCCCGTGACGCCAAAAGGGACAAGCGGTAGAGAATAGATGGATGGACTTCTTACCATTGATGTGACTTATTGAACAGGTGCGGTTGAAAACGGATGGATGGATTAAAATGCATAAGAATGTTTTATATGTTAAACATTATTTTTAACACTGATTACTGGCGGAATTATTCATTACTAATCGTGTTAAGTCAGGTCAGATGTATCTGAGAGCCAGATGCAGTCATCAAAAGAGCCACATCTGGCTCTAGAGCCATAGGTTCCCTCCCCCTGGTATACATAATATGTAAAGATGAAATATATCTTGTCTTTAATATCGCTACTATGGTACGTTTTTAGTCTACTTAAAACCTGCATTATCCTTTCCATCCTTTGAAACTGAGCTACTGTGTGGAGCAATTTTCCTAAATCATGAAATAATTTCATGAAATGACTGCATAAGTAAACATTGAAATAAGGAATTTGTCGAATAGTTAAATATTGAAATGATTAAATGACCCAATAATGAAATGCAATTTCACATTCAATTAATTATTGTAGTTACAATGACTATCTATTGAATTAAAATTCAAATGAATTAATGACACATTCAATGTGAGTGTGAATGTTGTCTGTCTATCTGTGGTGACTTGTCCAGAGTGTACCCCGCCTTCCACCCGAATGCAGCTGAGATAGGCTCCGACACCCCCCTGTGACCCTGAAAGGGACAAGCGGTAGAAAATGGATGGATGGATGCATAAAGTTTGTCTAAGTCTAAGTCCAACCCACACTTAAGTTGAATCAACAGAAGGAAACCTTTTCTGCTCACATTTTCAACATTCAAGCAGTTTTTAGTAAAAGTAGACTGACCAACATTTTAACAGTAGATTTACCTGCTAAATAAAGTTCTTCGACTGGGCCATAACTGGATTCTGTTCCCTGCCCTGGACCGTGTCCCAGGTGTGCCCCCTCAGCCCTGCTGATGGTGTTGGCCCCTCACTTCCTACTTGGGTTTTTTATTATATATTATTGTATATTTATTTATTTATTAGTTTCTGATAAAATGACTTTTCCTTGGCTGCCAGTTGTTGTTGTGTTCCGTAAGTCTGTGCCTCGCCGTAGCCCGCGCAGCCGTCACTTCCGTTACGTTGCGGTTTGACTTTGTTGTGGCTTCTGCAATTGTACTGTAGCACAACCTTTTTGTGTTGCAATTCATGATATCGTCTTGTGGCGTCGGCTTTTGTTACGACTTCTCTCAGCCGCCGTAGCTATCCGACGTTTTTGTTTTGATTACACCACCGACGGGCAAACAAACTTAACGTTTAACGTCCTGATCCATAAAAGTGTTAAACTTCGTATAAAGTTCTTCAATCCAATGTTTTGGAAAAAAATTGATTTCATTCTCCTTCAAAACGTTCGAGACCTGTCTTCCGGAAGGCAAACTTGCCGAGCACAAATTGATATACTTGTGATGTAGGAATATAAATTGATATGTCGATAAATCGTTAGAACTGGAGTTGTTTCCTATGGGAGAATGCTGTCACTGGACATGTGGCATACAGGCTGTGGAACATTTCAGCATACAGTCGCCCTCAAAAGTGTACGTACACTTGTAAAGAACATCATGTCATGGCTGTCTTGACTTTACAATCATTTCTACAACTCTTATTTTTTTGTGATGTAGTGATTGGAGCACATACTTGTTGCTCACAAAAAACATTCATGAAGTTTGCTTCTTTTATGAATTTATTATGGCTCTACTGAAAATGTGAGGTTCAAAGTATACATACAGCAATGTTCATATTTGCTTACATGTCCCTTGGCAAGTTTACCTGCAATAAGGCGCTTTTGGTCGCCATCCACAAGCTTCTGCTTACATTTTTTGACCACTCCTCTTGACAAAATTGGTACAGTTCAGCTAAATGTGTTGCTTTTCTGACATGGACTTGTTTCTTCAGCTTTGTCCACACTTTTAAATCAGGACTTTGGGAAGGCCATTCTAAAACCTTCATTCTAGCCTGATTTAGCCATTCCTTGACCACTTTGAGGTGTGTTTGGGGTCATTGTCCTGTTGGAACACCCAACTGCGCCCAAGACCCAACCTCCAGGCTGATGATTTTAGCTTGTCCTGAGGAATTTGGAGGTAATCTTCCTTTTTCATTGTCCCATTTAAAGTACCAGTTCCATTGGCAGCAAAACAGGCCCAGAGCATAATACTACCACCACCATGCTTGACGGTAGGTATAGTGTTCCTGGGATTAAAGGCCTCACCTTTTCTCCTCCAAACATATTGCTGGGTATTGTGGCCAAACAGCTTAACTTTTGTTTCATCTGACATCACATGGACAAAGACAAGAACTTCTGGAGGAAAGTTCTGTGATCAAGCTAGAAAGTCCTAATTTAAAGGTGTGGACAATGCTGAAGAAACAAGTCCATGTCAGTAAAGCAACACATTTAGCTGAACTGTACGAATTTTGTGAAGAGGAGTGGTCAAAACTTCAAGCAGAAGCTTGTGGATGGCGACCAACAGCGCCTTATTGCAGGTAAACTTGCCAAGGGACTTGTAAGCAAATATCCACGTTGCTGTACTTTTGACCCTCACATTTTAAGGAGAGCCATAATAAATTCATACAAGAAGCAAACTTCATGAAAGTTTTTTTGTGACCAACGAGTATGTGCTCCAATCACCAAAAAATAGGAAATGATTGTAAAGTGAAGACATCCATGACAAGAGTATGCACACTTTTGATGGGGACTGTAAGCAACGTCCACATAGTTTGGTTTTGGCCTGTAAAAATAAATATCACAATTGTATTTTGGAGAAAAGTTTGGACATGTCTTCACTAGACGCTACTCCTCTTTAATTCTTGAGAAAACAAACAGCTTTAGTTTGTATTGAAACTGCGGACAGGCATTTTTTTTGCCTTTGATTGCCCTCCAACTGCAAGAGAGGGATTATATTGTCACAGCTGCAACTGCAACTCCATTTATACTTTCTGTCCCCACTGTACATATACTCTATTTATTCTACTGTATGTTTGATTTCCGTTTTGTCCAATGTTTATTCTACTTTCTGTTTGTTTTATTGCAAATAGTTTGATGAATATGTTTTCGGGTGTAGCTCATGTACTTTACTGTATATATATGTCTACCTATGTCTTTTATATTGTTCCTTCTGGGTGGTTGGCATATATTGAGAAGCCCAAAAAAATGCTTATGTTAGAAACTGTCATTGTACGGAGGAACTTGTTTCCTTGCAGATCTCCTCTTGTAAACGGCACACCACCCCCTGGATGTCCTGATAAATGAATGGTGTGTGATTCCCAGCAAGGGCTTTGTAAACATGCGCAGGGAATGAAAGGGCATTCAGTTTGTTGTTTTTCAAATAAAAAGCACATGTTGGACATCATGCAGACTTTCTTTTGGCCAAAGCTCAAATCAGAAGAGATCGGAAGCGGCGGGGGTCCATCCCGGCGTGGCGGAGCTCGCAGTCGCAGTCGCGGTCACGTGTCAATCCAAATGCACTAAAACAAATACTGTGTCGCTGCACAAAGTTGGATTTTTAAAAGCCTACAAATCCACAAGCGTGTCTAAGTGTTGCATGGAGTGTGCACATCAGGAGCAGCCGCAGTGGTCCACCACCATGGAGGGGATCTTTCCGTAAATGATCTGCTCCTTGCGGTTGAAGTAGAGCATGTTGATGGGCGACATCTTGGTGGGCGTGCAGCAGGGCCCGGCCGTGCCCCGCGGGTTGGCCTTGTTCACCAGGTGTGCGTGCGGGTACTGCTGCAGGTGCAGGAACTCGCACTCCCCTGAGCAGTAGTTGGCTCGATAACGCTTCGGTGCGATGATCCAGTCCCAGCCGAACTCCTCAAAGTCCACGGTGAGCGGATAACGACAACAGCGCGTCTCGGCGGACTCTTCGTTGCAGTTTAGGCCCGAGTCGCGCCGGGACCTCTTTGGACTGTCCAGGATCTTCACCTCGATGAACGGTTGCTGGGAAGAAAGGAAGCATTTCTAGACCACGTTTCTGTCATAGATTGTCACGTTGTCCAAAAACCTTTGAAGTGAATTCATTAACTCACATTATGTTCTACATGTGGTGAATGTTTATATTCTACTTGGAGAAAGCCAACCACTGAGTTTAAGTAAATAATGGTTGAGCCCATAATAAATTAAGAAGCCTAAATTGGACATTTGTATGTGGACTGGAATTAGAGGCAATAAATTCTGACTTGGGAATGCAAAAGTGATAGCTCTGTCCTGGAGGAGAGACTCCATGATATCTTAACGTCAACCTACAAGTTACAGTATACATCTGTTGTCTTCCCAGTGACTTACTCACTTAAATCTCCTTACATCGTCAGGTTGTCCATCCATCCATTTTCTACCGTTTGTACCACTTTCTACCATGAATTGATTAACGTTTAAACAAGTTGAAAAACTTATTGGGGTGTTACCATTTAGTGGTCAATTGTACGGAATATGGACTGTACTGTGCAATCTACTACTAAAAGTTTCAATTAATCAATCAAAGTCCCTTTTGGGGTTGCGGGTGGGTGCTGGAGCCTATCTCAGCTGCATTCGAGCTGAAGGCGGGGTACACCCTGGACAAGTCGCCACCTCATCAAAGGGCCAACACAGATAGACGGACAACATTCCCACTCACATTTACACTCTAAGGACCATTTAGTGTTGCCTATCAACCTATCCCCAGGTGCATGTCTTTAGAGGTAGGAGGGGCCTATCCCCAGGTGCATGTCTTTGGAGGTGGGAGGGGCCTATCCCCAGGTGCACGTCTTCGGTGGTGGGAGGAAGCCAGAGTACCCGGAGGGAACCCACGCAGTCACGGGTAGAACATGCAAACTCCACACAGAAAGATCCCGAGCCTGGGATTGAACCCAGGACTACTCAGGACCTTTGTATTGTGAGGCACATGCACTAACCCCTGTGCCACCGTCAGGTTGTACTCTCCTGAATTAACACACACCCAGACAGAGAAAGAAGCAATATAAGAGGGTGGTTCGGCTCCTCCAAGTGAGGAATGCCTCTGTTTTGTTTAACGTCAACCTACAAGTCACGGTATACAACTGTTGTCTTCCCAGTCACTTACTCACTTACATCTCCTTACATAGTCAGGTTGTCCATCCATCCATTTTCTACCGTTTGTACCACTTTCTACCATGAATTGATTAACGTGGACCCCGATTTAAACAAGTTGAAAAACTTATTGGGGTGTTACCATTTAGTGGTCAATTGTACGGAATATGGACTGTACTGTGCAATCTACTACTAAAAGTTTCAATTAATCAATCAAAGTCCCTTTTGGGGTTGCGGGTGGGTGCTGGAGCCTATCTCAGCTGCATTCGAGCTGAAGGCGGTGTACACCCTGGACAAGCCGCCACCTCATCAAAGGGCCAACACAGATAGACGGACAACATTCACACTCACATTTACACTCTAAGGACCATTTAGTGTTGCCTATCAACCTATCCCCAGGTGTATGTCTTTGGAGGTGGGAGGGGCCTATCCCCAGGTGCACGTCTTTGGTGGTGGGAGGAAGCCGGAGTACCCGGAGGGAACCCACGCAGTCACGGGTAGAACATGCAAACTCCACACAGAAAGATCCCGAGCCTAGGATTGAACCCAGGACTACTCAGGACCTTTGTATTGTGAGGCACATGCACTAACCCCTGTGCCACCGTCAGGTTGTACTCTCCTGAATTAACACACACCCAGACAGAGAAAGAAGCAATATAAGAGGGTGGTTCGGCTCCTCCAAGTGAGGAGTGCCTCTGTTTTTTTTTTTCTGACTTGACCTCCTCCAGGAACTGCAGTCCTGTATAATGACACTCGCTTGTAATAAGGCAACTTTTTGTTCAGCAAAGTGTCTCCGACGTCTGTTTCGATCCATCCGCACTGCCATGTCGCCCTTCTGTCCGGACGAGGATGACAAGCCCAGAAATACAAATCCCCTCATTAGGTAGACACAGGTGCTCAAGGTGCGGCCGACAGCTACTTTTTAATTCTGGTAGAACAATTAGCAGCACAAACCACAGGAAACCAGAATTGGTTGAACGTTTATTGGTGTTATGACACAAACCTGATTTACAGGCGGTTTTTTGTCCTGAAATAAATTCATGCTGTGGAACTCATTTTTTCTCGGAGCTGTAAACCGACAGAAGTTTGAGGTTTTTCTTTTCATTTGTGCATGTTTTCATTTTGATTCTTCGGTTTTCAAAAGGCTATTTTGCACCGTTATGTAACAACGCCGCGGCCGCGATTGTGTTGTATGTCTTGACTACAATGACATTGAAGCTAACTGTGGATAACAATCTGGAAAATAAAGTGAAAAGGGTTTATTTTGAAGGTTGCTGGTGGAATCCACGTTAACTACCCTGCTTTTGTTTTGAAACTCACTCTGCACAGCGTATGAAAAAAGTCAGTACATACTTTTTAGGTGGTGTTTAACACTTAGCAGCAATACAATACTCCCTTGTTTACCACTGTTAAGTAGGACTGATCGTGGTAAATTTACTTCCACAAAGTACAGTAGGAAGGGGACTCATGTGTCGGGGTTTACCTAAAACATGAATCGTGACAAACTGAGGAGGTGCGCTATCCACTTTTGCTGCCAGATGACAATAGAGTGCTGAATATTCATTGTGTTGTGTTGTATTGTATTGTGTTGTGTTGTGTTGTGTTGTGTTGTATTGTGTTGTATTGTATTGTGTTGTATTGTATTGTATTGTATTGTATTGTATTGTGTTGTGTTGTGTTGTATGTCCTGGCAAGAAATCTGTGTTCAAAGAACTCGGCTTATTAGTGATTCCCAGAGCCCAAAAAAAGTCTGCGGGCTATAGAGCATTTTCTATTGGGGCTCCAGTACTCTGGAATGCCCTCCCGGTAACAGTTAGAGATGCTACCTCAGTAGAAGCATTAAGATCAGATTAAAAAACTAATTTGTTTACTCTAGCCTTTAAATACTCTAGCCTTTTATACCAGTTGATCTGCCATTTATTTTCTTTTTTACTCTGCCCCCCTCTCCCTTGTGGAAGGGGGGGCACATGTCCGGTTGCCATGGATGTAGTGCTGGCTGTGCAGAGTCAGGACCCGGGGTGGACCACTTGCCTGTGCATCGGTTGGGGACATCTCTGCGCCCCTGACCTGTCTCCGCTCGGGATGGTCTCCTGCTGGCCCCTGGACTGGACTCTCACTATTATGTTGGATCCACTATGGACTGGACTCTCACTATTATGTTGGATCCACTATGGACTGGACTCTCACTATTATGTTAGATCCACTATGGACTGGACTCTCACTATTATGTTTTGATCCACTATGGACTGGACTCTCACTATTATGTTAGATCCACTATGGACTGGACTCTCACTATTATGTTGGATCCACTATGGACTGGACTCTCACTATTATGTTGGATCCACTATGGACTGGACTCTCACTATTATGTTAGATCCACTATGGACTGGACTCTCACTATTATGTTAGATCCACTATGGACTGGACTCTCACTATTATGTTGGATCCACTATGGACTGGACTCTCACTATTATGTTAGATCCACTATGGACTGGACTCTCACTATTATGTTAGATCCACTATGGACTGGACTCTCACTATTATGTTAGATCCACTATGGACTGGACTCTCACTATTATGTTAGATCCACTATGGACTGGACTCTCACACTATTATGTTGGATCCACTATGGACTGGACTCTCACTATTATGTTAGATCCACTATGGACTGGACTCTCACTATTATGTTAGATCCACTATGGACTGGACTCTCACTATTATGTTAGATCCACTATGGACTGGACTCTCACACTATTATGTTAGATCCACTATGGACTGGACTCTCACACTATTATGTTAGATCCACTATGGACTGGACTCTCACTATTATGTTAGATCCACTATGGACTGGACTCTCACTATTATGTTAGATCCACTATGGACTGGACTCTCACTATTATGTTAGATCCACTATGGACTGGACTCTCACACTATTATGTTAGATCCACTATGGACTGGACTCACACTATTATGTTAGATCCACTATGGACTGGACTCTCACACTATTATGTTAGATCCACTATGGAGTGGACTCTCACACTATTATGTTAGATCCACTATGGACTGGACTCTCACACTATTATGTTAGATCCACTATGGACTGGACTCTCACTATTATGTTAGATCCACTATGGACTGGACTCTCACACTATTATGTTAGATCCACTATGGACTGGACTCTCACACTATTATGTTAGATCCACTATGGACTGGACTCTCACTATTATGTTAGATCCACTATGGACTGGACTCTCACTATTATGTTAGATCCACTATGGACTGGACTCTCACTATTATGTTAGATCCACTATGGACTGGACTCTCACACTATTATGTTAGATCCACTATGGACTGGACTCTCACTATTATGTTAGATCCACTATGGACTGGACTCACACTATTATGTTAGATCCACTATGGACTGGACTCTCACTATTATGTTAGATCCACTATGGACTGGACTCTCACACTATTATGTTAGGTCCACTATGGACTGGACTCTCACACTATTATGTTAGATCCACTATGGACTGGACTCTCACACTATTATGTTAGATCCACTATGGACTGGACTCTCACACTATTATGTTGGATCCACTATGGACTGGACTCTCACACTATTATGTTAGATCCA